>NC_061117.1:150257137-150316668 GCF_002878395.1 Capsicum annuum | reverse complement strand
CCACCCTCGTCATTCGGGACATCAGTTTAATGATAACTCCAGTTCAGTTCAAGTTCTACTCTGATGGCAAGGATAGAACAACCCTTCTCAATGTGGGTCAGAGAACGGACTCTATGATAGCTCACATTATTTATGTTAGTTACATGATAGCTCCCACATTTTTAGTCAGTATTCAGTATGTCTTAGATTATGTTTGCTTGACCAAAGCTTATAGATTTTTAACTATTCAGTTGTACAAATTTCAGTATTTTAGATTGCCAATTATCTCAAAAACATGTTTATGCTTGGTCTTCCATTCTCAGTTTTACATGTTCATGTTATTTGTCACTTTCAGTACCTATGCTTGATCCTCATTTTAGTTTTATAGTCTATTCAGTTTTACTTGAGATTTATATAGAGTATTCATGTTTTACCGCTTCCTAGCTTCAGTTATACTTGTTTTAAAAAGTAGAGATTTTAAGAAACTAAGTGTAGTTGTTTACCAGCTTATCAGATTATGTTTTTTACTCATGTTTTAAGATACTTTAGCTTTGAGTTTACTTCAGACCATTGGTGAGTCTACTTGCACTTAGCATGCATTTTTTAAGATTATGTTCCTAATCAGTTTTAGTTATTGCATTTACCCCCACTTAATTAGTATATTCCAGAAGTACTGATACATATATAGGTATAAGTGCTCCATTATCTCATAATTTAGGTACCATTTGTAGCTTACACATCATAATTAGGCAGTTAGCAGCATCCAGCCAACAGGTGATGAGTTCTCTTGTTTTGAGAACTCTAAACTGTCGTAGTTCATGTACTTTATATTGATTTTTCATATGTATTAATTAGTGGTAGTTGGAGACATGTCCCAGCTACCTATAGCCAGTAGAGTAGAGCTTTATAGATAGTCAGTCAGAGTCATAAAATGTAAATTTCAGTTCTCTCTTCAATTTTATCATATTGTAAAATTTATCAGAATTATTTTTATTTAGACTACCTTATGATCATGTTTCTGCCAAAAAAATTTAGTTTTTATACAATATAATTTATTTTCTCAAGCAATATACTAGTTTATGGGTTAGCTTGGGATCACTTATGATTCCAAGCACCATGTTATGACTAGGGCGTAGCCTCGTGTCTTAACAATTTTATTAGGCAAATAACTCGTACGTGTAATTACCTCTACCATATCTGTCATTCAAGGAGGAATAATTCTAGTGGGGGAGACTGAAATGCCCTGGTTTTTGGACCTTAAAATTTTCTTAGAATTTTGGTCTGTGAAGCCAATACGACTCATGGGTATGAGCCGTGTGTTGGGGTATAAACGGTATGGTCCAGTCGTATGTTTTTCGAGTTACTTGGTTAGATACGAATCATTTGTTTCCTTAACTTAACCATAGACTTAGTAACTTAAGTTGGATTTGAGTACGAGTGGCTCCCTAGGAGTTGTAAGCCAGGGGTGAGTCATACCCAGGACCCGTATGGTGGAAAGTGTTCAAACCTTCTATGATTCTATATTGCCAGGGATACAGGTAAAGGGTATAGATCATAAGGTGTCAATACGAATTGGGTAAGATGAGTCGTACACTAGACAGTATTGGGACAAAGGGTTAAAACACAGGACATAAGTGGTGGGAACCAATCGTATCGAAGGGTACGACTCGTGAGAGACAGTCGAACTGCTGCAAATGGATTTTTGTGTGACATAAGTTGGGGTAATTTAGACATTTCCCTACTTACCCCCTTAAGGTCCGACAACTTATAACACACCTATTATTCTTTTCGTTAAAACTTAGAAATTTTTACTAAACACTTTATAATTCTCTCAAGAGTTTTTTGGAAAGGAAGCTAGGGTTTCAATTAGAGGACTAATTTGGGGATCTTGTTAGTGGGTTCTCTTAGTCTATTTTGTCAATTAGGGCATGTTATCTTCCTTCGTTGTTAGTTTGAACTAAAGTCATGATTTTATACAATGTTTTTTTATTTGAATGTTGTATGATTTCGGGTTTTCAAATATGATTTGGGAGTTTTGGTTATAAATTCTTGGTTACGGTTTTCCCATGTTTTAAATATACTTTTATATGCATTAATTGTGGTTTTGGTTATAAATTCTTGGTTCTGGTTTTTCCATGTTTTAATTATGTTCTTATATGCATTAATGGTGGTTTTAGATAATTTATTGCATGGGAATAGTTCTTTGGTAATGGACTTTGGTTTTGGAATACTATGCCCCCAGTGTGTTTGGTAAAATGTCTTTAACCATATTTTCATTATAATATTGGTTTTTCAATGGACCTTATGCAAGGTTGAAACTTTGTAATGTAACCGTAAATGGTATGAATGGTTTAAATGGTTTAAAATGGACTAAAAATGCCATTGTGGCCATGGTTTTGGTTAATTGTAAATCATGAAGAGCACATGGAATCTATTAAACCTATATATGGTTGGCTACAAACAAAACTTACAAGTATAGTTAGTATGACGATACCACTACTATTTCCCTTTGTTAATAAATGGTAAATGTATTGGTTGGTTTCATGGTAATGGTTTTAATTTGGCAATAATGGCGGGGTATGTAGCAAAGTCGTGGAAGGTAGAGATCTTGGGGGGACCAAAACTGGAAACTTATATTTGCTAATGTGATGTTTGGTCTTGGTGATCGTGTGCATAATGTCACTCGATATTTTGGGGGATGTACTAGTCATCCCAGGTTTTATTCCCTAGTCATGCTGCTTCATGCACTGGGACCCTTTTAGCAGGGGGAGCTGAATCCATATATCCCATTAATGGTTTAGAACGATAAAACTACACAGCTCAGGTAAACGTTTTAATAGCATGCTAAACCCAATCTCTTTTCTCGATATGCTTATATATATATGGTAGTATGCATATGGATGGTTTTACTTGTTCTTACAAATGGCATCATTTTATCCTTATCCTAAGTTCATGTTAGCGATCATTTTCTAACCCATTTTTGGGTGGCTGTATACCCACGCTATGGTAGAACCAACCATTCTAATCCTTTTATATAGTGATTAACTCAAGGAAATAGTTGGATTAAAATGGTAAGCTTCCATCTTTTTGAAAGGCTCCATTTCATATTATGGATATTTCTAGACATACTGATTTATTTATGGATAATGGTTTTGGCTATGGTTGGGGGCATGTCCCAATTGGACATTCTTACTCTTTTGTTTAGAGGCTTTGTGGTACTTCTATGGGTTAGAATAGACGGGATCTATATTGGTGTCAGCCTTAATATTGGCATTGGGATTGGGCTGACGTCATTGGAATGAATTTCTCACTATTCCATTATATCTCATTTTAGAATTGATTATATTATGTTTTGGAACTTATTTGGTCATGGAATTATTAATGGACCTTATTTTGGTATTGGTTTGGTTTGGTATGGTTTGACAGATGGTATTGGATAGTTGGACTCAGGTGGGTCGGTCACTGTTGTGATCCTATCCTAGACTCTTCATGTTAGTTGTTACACAAACTTTTTATATGCTCAAAATTTAGTCAACTCAGGACAGGCGGCTGAAGGTTGGGTTATGTAATGGGGGTGGTCTCCAATCCTGATTAGACATGGGACACCCATTAAGATAAGACCCCTAATTGGTTTGGGTCACTTTATGTCACTGTTCTAAGTGTTGTTAATGGATTTTGTAATCATTTAGTTCTGGTAAGTTATGAACACTTGATACCTACGTGTTTACTTATGTTTCAAGTTTTTTAAGTAATGACTCAGACATTGCCTGATCTTTATTATTATACTAAGTTAATTATGATCCTCATGAGTACTATCAGTTTACTTGTTCATAATTACTTCATAATCTATATGCACTATTGTTTTAAAAATTCCATGATCTGAGCTTATCATCTATCAGTGCATGCACCAGTTGTATGTCAGTGCCTTTCAGTTGAAAGTAGCATTTACCACTGATTTAGAATAGAATGGGAAGTGTGGGTTCATCATATGATTTAGTGCCTTTCAATGCCTTTATGAGTTAGTGCATTCCTCCACATACTTAATGTATTTAAAAAGTATTAATCCACATATACGTCTGTGTGGCTATAATGTTTCATAATGTAGGTACCAGTTATAGCTCATACGTCATAATCAGGTAGTTTGCAGTTTTTAGCCAGCAGGTGATAATTTCTTTTCTTTAACTCCAGACCATTATAGTTCATGTGTTATAATTATGATTATCCATATTTATTGATTTGTGATAGTTAGGGGCATATCCCAGCTATCTATAGTCAGTATAGTAGAGTCTTCATAGATAGTCAGCCAAAGTCGTGATATGTAATTCAAATTCTTTCTTCAAAATTATCATGTTGTAAACTTTATCAGTATTACATTCATTTAGATTTTCTCATGATTATGTTTCTGCTCAACAAATTTAGTTATATACAATTTAAATCAATTGCTTAAGTAGTATACCAGCTCATAGGTTAGCTTGGGACTACTTGTGGTTCCAAGTACCATCTTACGATTGTGAGGTAGTATCAGTCATGACAAACTTAGTATCAGCGCACAAGGTTCAAGTGTCCTAGGATGTCTATGAATTCGTGTCTAGTAGATTCTTGCGGAATGGTATAGAGACATCTGTACTTTTCTTCAAGAGGCTATAGGGCATTTAAGAAATTTTTCCCTTTCTTTATGTCTTAGATCATGCTATAGAAAGGTTCTCTAAGAAACTCATACAAATTCTCATCATGACATATTCATGTTAACTCTACTTTATTTTCAAGGTAACAGAAATAGTAAAGGTTAAATTTATATCGACAGAGTTTTCTCATACAATCCCCGTAGACAATTATGGGGTTGCATGATGGCTCAAAAAGGATCCCATCGGTTACCTTATGTTCTAATCTTTAAAAGTGTTCATTCTTATTCATGAAAATCATGCACTACGACAAAGTCTATGTGATCTCAGATTCTTTCTCAGATTCCTATGACAGCATGTGACCTAGAGTTAGAAGTATGAACCTAGAAGTTTAGCAGCAGTAAAGTAGGTATAGTGTTTATCTGGATATAGTAGATTATGTATCCATGGGAATAGTTTTATGAAAGGTGAACCAGTAGGCTTGAAATAGTGCATGAAGAATTTAAGTTTATTAATTTGAAATTAAGTATGTTGATGTGTGTATGATTTAAAGGTGTGCCTAAGGTGACATGGGATTATAGTATTTCTAATTTTTAAAGTGTGTGTCCTTAGATAGTACCCTTGAGTTGTTAAGTATGAATGAGGTTATATAATATATGATGTTCTTACCAGTTAAGTTATGGGTTATATGTTTGTGATGTTGGGTTTGTTGGTGTTATGGTAATTCTCTTGGTGCAGTGAAAATATAAGTTTAGAGATATGACATTAGTAGACTATGAAGGAAAAAAAGCAGATTATGTGTTTAGCAAGGTAAGTATGTTATCAAGAAAGGAGTAAGTAAGTGATGATGATTGCTGAAGCTAAAGAAAATTAAGGATAGTATATTAAATAGGTGTTCAAGAATGAAGTTAGTATAGTTCATCAAAAGTTTAGGAAAATCCATGTTTAAGTATTGGAATCTAAGTTTGAATCTTTAATGACTGAGCTAATAAAAAGAAGAGTTAAAGTTCTAGAAGTTGTAAACTCAGGGTATGATGATACTCACGAAGATTCTAAGTTAATAAGTGTTCAAGTTATTATATTATGACTTGTAGTGCTATAGAAAGTTATGAGTTGTATCTCAGAAGGGTGTGTACTAGCAGCGGGTTTTACACTTTTAGGTGCAGTCTTTCAGAGTGAGTTTTAGTATATCTGTGTATTGTTATATTTCAAACTCTAGAGTAAAGTGGTTCTAATTAAGTTTAGAGTTTATTAAAGGGGTCCATGGACTTAGAATAATCGATTAAATCGAAGGGGAAGATGATAGAATAAGGAACCAAGTCAAGCTCTCAGATTCTATTAGTGATGCCAGTGTATTGTCGAACATTATTAAGGGAGGAAGATGCCTGAACCATTATTTTCTCAGTGCAGAGTTTCGTACTTCATTCATCAATGGAATCTATTATGCCTTACAAGTCAACTCTAAGATCAAAGCTTATCTTCATCCACTTTGCATAGAATCATGTACGTTCCTAATTCAAAATATACGGAGTTCCAGTTAACTCAGAAGTACAAATCATATTCCATTAATTCATGAACTCCAAACTCAGGTCATGCATCTCATGACTCATGTATTCATGATTTACAGTATGTTCAGTTCCAAGTACTCATGCTACGCCCTTAATGATAAGCAAAATTCATATTATGCCATGTATATCCTTAGTTTAAATCTCTTTAATTAATCCATTACGTGTATACTCTATTCCTCAGCCCTCAATTAATTTCCAAATTATGCAAAGTATTCTTTCTGGCTGCAGGTCCTAGTGTTCTAACCTTTTAGTGACCTCTCCTTATGTCAAAATAGTGGTCATGAACAATTATTTGGATGGATGAGAGTAAATGTTCCGTATTAGGAAAAGATCTTTGTACAGTTATTCTATGTAAGGTTATACTTTCAAAGAATATTGAGGTAAAGCATTTGATATATGTCGTGGCTCATTGAAATTTCATGCGTGTTTTCTTGGGGATAGTGCATAGAAGTTGTTATTGATAGAGGCTTTAGAGAATATGAGTAAATTTCCTAGAAGGGTTGATTTACTAGAAGTTCATATGTGGTTAAAACGATAGCCTTGAATGTTATGTTGATGTATAAGACGATGGATGCATTTTGCGCTAGTGAATTCCTAGTAAGAGGTTGAATTTAGTTGTTAAAGTGGTAAGAAAAATTATTTTTGAGATGAGAGCTGTGGAAAGTGCATGGGGTATTGAATTCATGGTTCAGACTAGTGTTATGGTGACATGTGTATCACCTTGTGATTTTGAGTTAGGATTGATGATGATGAGGGTGTGTAGTTAAACTCAGACTATGGCGGGAATGGTTATATGTAGCCATGAAAGTATTATAAGTTATATCAAATGAGCATGGTATTAAAGGGGAAAGGTATAGTTGAAGGAGTATTTGATAACTGTGGCTAAGCTTGGAAGTGGGCAGTTTCATTACCTAAGGCATAGTAATCATACCCTAGCCTATATTTTATAGGCTTCTATTCAATTTTACAGAAGTTGTGGCCATATTGATATTCCTTGTTCAGATATCTCACTCAGATAATGCCTAAGAATTCTTTTCTCCCTAATGTTATTAGAACTTCGTAGAAAAGTATTGGATAAATATTTTACTTGAGTATAAACTTTTAGTATGATTCAGCCTATATATCCAGCAATTCAGTTTAGCAATCTGACAAGATAAGCTCCTACAGTTTTCCTTCTTTCCATCTAGTCTTACTATCCAAAGTTTCATGAGTATGGCTGTTCCATGAGGTAATTCAATCATGTCTATTCAAGTTACGAATTCAGTTCTGTCCATGCATCATGTCTACGGTTTAGATATTTAGTCATGATTTAGCTCATAAGTGTTTAGTGAATGATCTCAGTTTTCCAATTATTCCAGCTCAGACATTGTAATACCCCTTGAACGACCTTGGTCCCGTTATCTTATGATTCATGCTTACATAATGTACTTGGCGATGCCATGAAGCCCTTTTATTTTGATTCCTATACGTATTTTGTTGAGGGACAATTCCTAATGAGCAGTACATACTTTATTCCATCCTTAGTAACTCTTGTAATTTTGTAGTTGTATACGTATGATCGTATCATGAACATTTCAAGTGAGTTCTAAACTCTCAACTTGAAACAGCTCCTTATAGTAAATAAAGTCAAGTCAGCTCAGAAATCAGTTTCATGATGGAAGTTTGAATGTTTCATCTTAGGTTTATCTTTCATTAGAATACATGTCATGTGTACCTTAATCCATACTTTTATAGTTTCAATAAGTACCTACCCATCATTCAAGGATGAATGATTCCAAGGGGAGATAATGTAACACCCTGCATTTTTTAGCTAGAAATTGAACCGTCATTCCTATGTGTGTAAACTCTAATCCCATGATTTATATTTGAATACATGTAATAATCATTAGCCTAGTGTGAAGAGTGCTTATGAAATGGAAAAATGGTCATAGGAATCACTTAGAGCAAAGCTGAGCTACGAGCTTGTGATATGGCCAAATTTTGGTATTCGATTCTAGATTTTCAAGTACTAATTCAGCCAACTCATGATATTTATTGCTATACTCAGTTAATTATGATCATGATAAGTACAATCAGTTTACATATTTATAATTAATTTAGAATACATATACACTATTGTTTTCAAAATACCATGATCTGATCTTATCAGTTATTAGTGCATACACCAGTTAGTGTTTTAGTGTCTTTCGGGTGGGAGTAGTATTTATCACTGAGTTAGAAGTGTGGGTGCAGTGCATCCTACTTACCCAGAAACTACGTGCCACCGCAGGTTTAGGCGCCTCGCCAGAGAATATTTCCCCTTGCCCAATAAGGGCTCAGTTTAGTGATCACTCTACTCCAGGTTCTACTCCGATGACAAGAATAGAATAACCCTCCTCAATATTTGTCAAACATTGGACTCCATGATAGCAAACATGGTTTATGTCGGTTACATGATAGCCCCCATAGTTTCAGTTAGTATTTAGTTTATCTCGGCTCAGGTTCTCTTGACCAAGTAATCAAATTTCAGTTATTATTCAGTCAGTTTTATAGATTATTCATGTTAGTAAGATCATGTCAGTACATGCTACACTTGGTCTTGCATTCTCAATTTTATATGTTCATGTTTTCATGCTCAGTATCCATACATGATCCTCAATTCAATAATGTAGCATGATCAACTTTACATTAGATTTACATACAGTATTCATGTTTTACCAATTCCCAGCTTGCAAATTTGTTTTTAGCTCATTATTTATAAATCTCACTATGACTTATAGTTTTCACATATAGACATGTTTTAAATGCGGGTTTCAACAAATAACTTATATCCTCAGTTTTAAAGCATGTTTTAAATATATCTATGATTTAGTGCACGTCTCCACATCTCAGTACATGCCAGAAGTACTAATCCACATATACGTCTATGTGGCTATAGTATTTCAGTTAGTATTTTCTTTATCTCAGTTCAGGTTCGCTTGACCAAGTAATCAGATTTCAGTAATTATTCAGTCATTTTTATAGATTATTTATGTTATTAAGATCATTTCAATACATGATACACTTGGTGTTGCATTCTTAGTTTTATATGTTCATGTTGTCATGCTCAGTATCCATACATGATCCTCAGATCAATTTTATAACATGATCAGCTTTACTTGAGATTTACATATAGTATTCATGTTTTACCACTTCCATGCTTACAGACTTGTTTTTATCTCATTATTTATAAATCTCACTATGACATATAGTTTTCATATATAGACATATTTTAAATGCATGTTTCAACAAATAACTTATATCCTCAGTTTTAAAGAATCTTTTAAATATTTCTATGATTTAGTGTATGTATCCACATACTCAGTACATTCCAGAAGTACTGATCCACATATACATCTATGTGGCTACATTATTTAATAATGTTGAAACCAGTTGTAGCTCACACATCATAATCAGACAATTTACAGCTTCAGCTAGTACGTGATAAGTCCTTTTTTTTCGGGGAATCTACGCTATTGTAGTTCATGTGTTGTAATTTTAACTATCCATATGTATTCATTAGTGGTAGTTTGAGGCATGTCCCAGCTATCTATAGTCAGTATAGTAGAGGCTTCATAGAGTCACTCAGAGTTATGATATGTGATTCAAATTCTTTCTTCAGATCTATCATGTTGTAAACTTTATTAGTATTACATTCATTCAAGTTTCCTCCAGAATATGTTTTCTCTCAGCAAATTTTGTTTTATACAATTTAAATCAGTTGCTCAAGCAGTATGCCAGTTCATGGGTTATCTTTGGATCATTTGTCCTTCCAAGCACTGTTTTACGACTAGAGGGTAGTCTCAAGTCCTGATAATATTAAATGATCTAAGTACCATAAAGTAACCCAGTGTATAACCCTTCTCCATCTCAACGGGTCACAAAGTCAGGACCTACAATGACCTCTCTTCTCCAACATGATATCTCACGAACAAAGGGGCCCCTATGGGGTTTGGGATTACATGTATACACCGACCTGGTTCTAGTCCAAGATTTTCAACAACCGTCATAATCATTAATCAACTCTGTCCAGTACCAAAGATATATAGGTATACACATAAAACATACATATGCTACAATTATGGCTAAAAGAGTGCAATTCCATAAATCCATCGCTCAGGGTAACCCCAGGACTAAATCATCATAAAAGTATTAAAAGGGTTGAAATCTCTCTTGATCAAATGAAATAGTAGTAACAAAACAGTGGATCGTAATCTAATCTTGATCAAATCACTATGACATCATATTTATACTCAAAGGCTCATCAGTTACTCTTTAAGATGGTATGATTCTTGTTATGAAGAAATCCATTATTAAAAGTGCAAAGTGGGAATAAATCACTTTTTAGGAAAAAGAGTAAAACAACCATATTTTAGTCGAAATTGTACGATTTACTATTTAAGTGATCATGATTGTACCGAATCTATGCACGTCGTCACCAGTATCCAAATAATATGATTATAAGCATCAATATTTCTATAAACTAGGGCCACTTAATTTACAAGGATAAAACACTTCACGGAATCCAACCCATATCATAATCACGGCCTTAGGTCCAATAATACATATCTGACATAACCATAGCATGATAATTTGGGAAAACCATCATATATATATATATACATGCCAAGTAACAAATTAAACATTATAGTGAATGCTTATTTGTCTCAACCATGCCTAACATACTAGCAATCTAAGGTAATTAAATCATAGAAATATAATAATATTTCACATGAAGGGTCAATAATCCTTCTAGTCCCCAAATTCATAATTCGGTCCAAGTAACGGTGTTTACATCCAACACTTCCTAACATCCCTACCAAACATGCAACGTATATAAAACACCATCTCAAGAAGAAGAGTAGATAAAAGTCTACCTCGATGACAAATCGCAATCCTTGATTCATCCATAGTAATATGTAATATAAGGGTTATGCTATAATGGTTGGGCCAAATTACAGGTCAAGAATAGGCCTGCAAGCCCACAAATGGAATCTAAAATTGAACCTGTCATGACGTCCTTTGAAGTACAAGGAATATGTGCTCAAAAGTTGAGCATAAACAGAGCATAAATCAGATCTCAAATCAACTCTCAAAATTTAGGAATTTAATACCTAACTTCTATGAAATTTACAAAGAATTAGGATGGAAATTGTGTTGAAAATTAATGGGAAATGACTAAGGAGAGTTAGTCTAGCTTACCTTACTTCTATGGATGGTTTCCCACTTTTTCCTCTCTTTGAACTCTTAATTTGGTGTAAAGATGGTGGAAAATCGGATGGGAAAATTGGGATTAAAAGGACTACATGTGCTTCTATAGCGGGCATCTGGGCGCTAAAGTGCCTACCACTAAAGCGACATCTCAAATGATTTAGCGGCCACGTAGAAAGTCGTGGGTGCCACTTAAGTAGCCCTAATGGCTCTATAGCGGACATCGCTTTAGCGGCCATTGGGCATTAAATCAAACCACTGCCAAGGGGACAAGGCGTTACCATCCCAGTAGGCTCTTAATCTGTCCTATCAAGTGCAATGCAGCATATTTTCTCCATGTCCCAAATGGTCTATGACTAGTGCTTAGGATTCATTCGAAACACCGTAAATGCAAATAAAATATGTTATCATACGAAATTTGATATTCCAGACTCAATGGAACCATCAAAACTTTCATACAAGATAATTTCAAATAAGTGTACGTCCATAATCTGTCCAATATCCCCAAAAAAGTTCAGAAGCCTCGAGACCTGAACCAAGGTTCCCCCAGCCTACAATCAATGTTCCAGAGTTGGTGCTATTGGAATTCTAACCTAAGGTAATCTACTAGGAGTTTTTTTTTTGGGAACAAATCTTAAATAGTGAATGTTCCAATATAGGGAAATGAGCCTGAATTCTAAATGAACTATCCAATAATCAAACCGACATTTCCGCAAGCCATACATAACCTGTAGCTACTGTGGGAAGGATAAAAATGCAAAAAATGCATGCAAATTGAGTAAATGACCTCTAGGGTCATTAAAGTATCCACTACTAAAAGGACTTTTGTACGCAAAAGTCAATGGATAGAAAGGTCACAAAACTAAAAAGGATGAGGCACTGGGCCTGAATACTCCAAGAATAACTTCCTAGATAACCTCCAAGAAGACACGAAGCTTTCAAGAGATTTTTCCACAAGTATCCCATTTCCAACTAACTTCCGTACATCACTCTCAAATAGCAAGAACTCAAGCTCAACCACAAACTGGCCAAAAATGAAACCGAGGAAAACTAATGTACGCAAGTCCAAAGCATGACATTCTGATACCACTTTGATACCAGCATAATCAAACAAAAACTCATCCAAGACAAAGGCAAACCAAGCCATGAGTTATGCAACCAACTTCAAATCCAAATATAACCTTCTTTTGCCTTTACAAACCATCTATCCACTCTAAATGAAAGAGAAAGTCACCCGAGTCCAATCCACGCAATACCATCACACTAAACTTGAAGAACTGAATTTGATCTGCTGAAAATCCATAATGGAAAGCACAAGCATAAACCCATAAAGTGCTATCTGGGTACACAAAATTGGATGACCAGAGTCTACAATTTATGCTAATACTATATCTGAACCGAATGACCATCAAATTTGGAAACTAGGTGTCTAAAGCACACCTACTAACCGCTGAATGATCTTCTCCTGGATGTCCCATTAACCAATAATGAAGCCATATTGAGTCTAACTTAAGCATACTACTCCTGCTGAGTAAATCATCCAAAAATCCTAAATTTTACTAGAACTCGAGGTCAAAGATGAAGGATCAAATACCGTGCTAACCGGACTACCATCTGAACTCCTATCAACCATAATGCATCTGAACTGAAGAAGGCCAAATAGTTAGGTAAATAGTAGGATTGGCCAGCCTATAGATGAAACCTCAACTTAGACAAATCTATAAACGAAGGTTGCACCCAACCTCTAAAAATCTAAGCTGCAATCTTGACCAAGGTTAAACCGCTCGATCTCCACTACCTATATGTCACGACCTAATATCCTGAGTCATGATAGCACCTACTATAAACCTCTATTACTCAATCTAACCCATAGTTCAAAACAAAGAAAAGGAGGAACTAATGCAGAATAAATGAAGAAAAAGACTAAAATACAAAAGACATTCCCAAAACCTGGTAGAATCAGTACAAGAGCTTCTAATGTTAACAAAAATACAAATGAAGGACTAAATATATATATGCCGAAACAACTATCTCAGCATACAACATAGAGATCAGTCTAGTACATAAGAGGTCAGAAAGTAATACTTGAATTAGGATCTCACCCGATGTCTCCAAACCATAGCTTCTTTGCATGACACACATAACAATGGCAAAAACTCGTATTACGATCTACAGGCTGCAGAAGTGTAGTGCAAGTACCAAATATATGGTATTCATTAGGCAAATACCGACTAAGCTCCAAAGATAATGCAAATATACATAACATGTAAGAAGAAATAGATACTACAACCAAATATCCATCAACTACATAGTAAAGTAAATAAGATAATAAGGATAAACTATCCTACTCATACTCAAGAAACTAGCATAGTAAAGTTAAGGAGATATTACGGATGAACTATCCTAATCCAATCATGCTCAGGAATCTCAACACTCTATCGTATTACCGTTGGTCAATATTCGAATAATGAGTGAAAGGAGAATATATATAATAGTTAGAGGTCAAGGAATGAATATAAAACCTTAATAAATGAAAGAAAAGAGGGATATACAGTAATTCTATAGTTACATCTAGATAGCTATACATATATATATATATATATATATATATAATAAGGTCAACTCGTACAATCTAAATCAGAAGACTATTATCCTAACGCCATATAATCATAGTAGGAACTAGTGTTAACAAATTTAAGGTCTAAATCCATAATGCCTAAACATGGGCTAGTTATGTAAAATGAAATAACTATAAGAGAAGGGGATCGAAAGAATACCTTAAATCTTAATACCGGATCATTAACCAAACTTTCACAATCTCCCCATAACAATGATCATAATAATAATAACAATTGAACGACAATCCAAGTAACAGACTAGTCCAGGCAAACAATACCTAACTTGGCCTCTCATAAACCACCACCAACGTAGGCTCAGAAGGTTAAAGCAACATATAACATATGAAAAGACATACGCATCACCTATACCTATACAACCCCCATAAGGATGATAGATATAGTTGCATACTGGAGATAGGAAATGCGCATGCAAAAATAAATTCTAAGAGATCATCCATATTACCATAATTGATCTAATACCATGAAGTAACCCAGTTTTATATACCTCCTCCAGCTCAATGACTCACAAAAGTAGAACCTAGGGCGACCTCTTTGCTCCAGCATAACAATTTAGATATTAAAGGGTTCCTAGGGGGGTTGGGAGTGCCCATATACACCAACCTAGTCCCAATCCAAGATTTCCAATCATCATCATCAACACCATCAAGCTTATCCATCTAATACTGAAGATATGTGTATATATAAAGGCACGAAATCAAACTGTGGCTAAAAAGAGAGTAAAATTAGAAATATATTGCCTGAGGTGAATTTCGAGACTAAATAATCATAAAGGTGTAGAAAGGGGTCGTAAATCTCTCACGAACAAAGTAAATAGAAGCAACAAAATAATGGGCCAGAATCTGTCTTGATCAAATCCTTAAAACATCATTTTTCAGTCTCAAAAGCCTGGAAGTCAATCATTAAAATGGTATGATTTTCGTTATGAAGAAATCCATTTTAAGGTGAAAAGTGGGATTTGATCCTTTTTTAGGAAAACATTAGCAAAACATATTTTAGTTGGAGTTGTACCATTTACAAATTTTAGTGATCATGAATGTACCGATTCTATGCATGCCAACACCAGTATCGAAACAATAAAATCATAAGCATCGACATGTCTACAAACTACCACCATATCCTTTACAAGGTTTAACCACCCCCAGAATAAAACCAATATTATAACACAGCCTTGGGCCCTATAATATATATATCTAGCATAACGATAGCATCATAATCTGGGAAAAATTATCATAATCCACCAAGTATCATATTAAGCATTGTACTAAAGGGTCATTAGCCACAAATATACCAAATTTACAAACAACCTACGAAAATAGGGTCCTAGAAATATCTTACGCATTTCACCTTAAAGGGAAATTCAAATTCATCTATCTAATCTCCAAACATCAATATCCTAGACTAGGTCAAAGTATTCTACCAACAATCAATCTTAATATTCCTATTTAATTTGCAATATATAAAATACACCACTTTATGTAGACGAAAGCCTTCCTTGATACTGAACCAAAAATCTTTGAATCACACCCAAATAATCATCACTCCATGATCTCAAAATGTCTCCATGCTATTAGAATCATAATTTATGCGTCATTAGGAGTAAAATCAAACCCACATTACTATATTAAGGGTCAAGTCAAATATCAATTCAACAATGAGCCCGCGAGGCCTGCAAACAGAATCAAAAATTGAACCCATCACGGCTCCCTCAAAGGATAGGAAATGTATGCTCAAAAGTTAAGCACAAACGGAACATAAATCGGGTCTCAAATCAACCCTTAAGGCTTAGGAATTCAAAGCCCTACTTTCTAAGAATTTACCCTGAATTTGGATGCAAATCAAATGGAAAATCAATGGGAAATGATAAAAAATAGTTAGGCAAGATTACCTCAACTTATTTGAACTATTCCCCACTTTTCCTCTCATTCAGCTCTCAACTTCGTGTAGAATGGTAGAAAAAGTGATAGAAAATCAAAAGAAATAAGAGGGTTAAATAGTCCCAGGGTATAACGATAGTGACAGGGTTGTCGCATTCGCAACTTTGATATCGTATTCGTGTTCTAGAAAAGAAAGTCTGATGTTGATTTATGAAACTTCTATCTATCGTGTTCACCATTAATGACCAAATGGCTATTATCACTTTTGCAACATAATGTCATGAGTACGATGATCATGGAAGCGAGATCAAACTATCATGATCATAGTCACACCAGTGACCTTATGCACCAGATTTTGCTAAGTACGAAATGGACTTCAACCAGGTGTTCAGGATTCATATTGAACCCCATGTGCGCAAATAAATATACTACTATACAAAATTTGATGTTTCGGACCCAATAAAACCATCTAAATTTACATCCGGTATCATTTAGACTAAATGTGGATCCCACACTTGTATTTCCATTTTCACATAAACCATTTAATATCCTAAAATAGTCTAAAAGCCTCGGGACTTGTATCGAGTGTCCCCTAGTGGAAAATTGATGTTAGGAAGGTGATGGTGCTATTAGAATTCTCATCTGAAGTCATCTAGTATGAGTTTTCATAAATGAATTCCTAAATAGCAAAAGCTCTAAAATAGGGGAATGAGCCTATGATCCAGACGAACTGCCCTATCACCAAACTGATAGTTCCACTAAGTCATAAATGATGTGTAGTGTCACGACCCATCGTGGCATTCTGTCACGACCTAGCCTAAGGCCCTGGCCGTGATGGGCATCTCTAACCACACAGGCCCGAGATATCCCTACCACTCCCCAGCCCACTAGTGGTATTGTCTGCTCTGGGCCTAGGCTCGCACAGCTTTAAAACGCGTCACTAGGGAGTAAGGCTTTCTCACTTATATACCCAGCATCCCTCCTGTGTTTTCCCGATGTTGGACTCCTTCCTAAGTTGGGGTGTCATATGTAGCCACTGTCGAAAGGCTTGAAATGCTAGAAATACATGCAAATCAAGGAAATGTTTGACCTAGAGGGTCATTACAATATCCACTACTAATAGGACTTTGGTCTACTAAAGTAAATGGATAGAAAGGACACAAAAGGTCAAAATGATGAGATACTGGCCTCGCCCCGCATGCTCCAAGCACGGCTCCCTAGATAATCTCTAAGAAGAGATAGCACTTCTAAGGGGTTTTGCCACAGGAATCCCTATTTCGGCCATCTTGTGTACTTTACTCTCAAATTGCTAAAACTCAACCCAAGATGCCAATTGGCCTCCATTTGAATCAGGAGAGGCTATTAAATAAAAATATGAACTGTGACACATTGATACCACACTAGTATCCACACAACCAAGGAAAAATTTATCCAATCCAAAGTCAAGTTAAGTAATAAGTCGTGCAACTAACTCTAAATCCAACTATAATCTTCTTTTGCCTTTCCCAACTTGCTAACATTTCAAACCAAGAAGAAAGTCACCCAAGTATCATCCGTGTAATCTGAAAGTCCATTTGGTAAACATGTGAATAATCCCATAAGGCATTACCTGGACACATAAATAGGGGTTACCAATGTCTCCAATCTATGCCAATGATACAATTGGTCTTGATAATCCCCGAATCTAAAATCCAGGAGTCTGAGGCACAACTACTTACTACTGAATGATCCACTTTGGGATATCCCATCAACTGAGAATGAAATAATGCTTTACCCAACTCAAGCATACTACTCCCACTGAGTATATCACCTAAAATCTCAATGAAAATGGAAAATCCAAGGTCAAAGTTGAAGGAACCAATACTATGTCCATGGATTATCATTTGAACACCCACCAATAATAATCCATCCGATCTCAAGAAAATTGAATAGGTAACCACGGAGTAGGCTCAACTAGCCTATAGATAAAATCCTAACCAAGACAAATCTGTAACAAAGACTGCACTCAAGATCTATAACTCCAAGTTGAGATCTCAATACCAAGTTTAAATCGCTCGATCTCAACTACCTAAACAAAACCTGAAGATTGGTAAGCATTCATACTCCAAATCTATCAAAACTTCCAAATCTCTATTTAAAGGCGTCAAATCGAAATTGAGCCAACAAGCTTGAACTAAGGCCAAATACTCAAATCAACCTTAGTATCCGAATCTGACATATCCCTGCTAAACCATGCCGAGCCAAAATCTAAACATAATTGTAGAACAAAATCAACAAAGGTGATATACCATCAACAGAAAACAAAAGCAACCAACACCATATCAACAAAAACTACCCATAGGCATATATCACTAATGAGAAATAATGCACCAAGTCTCATTCAGTCGGATAATTTTTGAAATGAGGATTTACTGACTCCACCTAAGTAGGACAATCATAACTCCATCAAACCATGAATCACCTCACTGAGGAAGAAAGTACCAAGCTCAAAACTAATGTAAAGGTCAAGATCACTACCAAAAAATGAATCGAGCTACCCAAGAGAAAGAAATTCCAACTTACCAACTTAAGAAGCGATCATAGAAAATATCACCTATCTTTATCTCTCTAACTCCACTAGAACAAAAACCACATTATGGATGGAATAGGGTATCTAACTCCACACCAATACCAAGAGCAAACCAGGAAGACAAATCTAAGACTTCTCAACATCAATATCAAAGCCACTATTGGGCGATGAAATAGCCTCGAGTGAATAACTGACCCAAACTGGTCAACCTCAAAAATGGCTACATAGAGAAGGATAGCCAATGCAAACACCTTCGCCATCCCAGGAGGCAAGTCCAAAAATCCCCTACTCAAGAATGGGAAACATAACCAAATTGCCAACTCTAGAACTACTTAAGGTCATATACCTTAATACCATAATCCATCCGACAACCGGTCTAGTACTCCCAACAAAAGAGACAAAGACTAAATTTACCTCACTATAAGATAGAAAATATCCCACCAAGATAGCTAACCAAGCTAAAGAATAAGAACTACAATAAAGGGAAAATTCTAACAAGTTGCAAATAGTATAGCCATCTACCCAGCGAGGATAAGCTACATCAAACAGTAACAATAATAACAACAATAATATAAACATTAATATCAGGGAATAAGCAATAACAAAATTGAAAATCAATAGCAAGTACCACTCTAGGGCCACAATAAGGCCAATATGCCAAGGTAAATGGGACTCGAACCCTATGCTGCACCCATAGAGAAAAATATCAATACAGATCTACTCCATCCACTACTAAATGAAATTAACTACAGGGTTTTCATATAATAATAAACTATATAACAAGGCACACAACAACCAATATGAATTTATCAAGGTATATAATAGTCAATGGGTATGAGAACCCTAATACACACAAATGAAAAAGTAAATGCAGGAAATAAAAGCACACCTATAGTGGTAAAATATGGACTCACATGCTTAACCAGTCTAAGGGAGAATAAATTTTAATGATTACAATCTTGGACCAACCAACTAAATTATCAACTGAGGTGCCCAAGTGCACTACCTTAAACTGAGAAGGCCACAACACTATAGGATGACCTAAATGAGATGAATAACCCATAATCCCATTACAAGGACACTTTTTAGACCAGTGACCGATCTCTCTGCAGTCGTAGAAAACCTTGAAGCCCTAATCTGGAAAACAACAAGACTGACCCCAACTGATTGACCAACTGATGATGAGAGCACTCTCTACTACAATGATCATCATTCTCGCAGTTATAGCCTACCTCAGGAATTCTATGTTGGAGGGAAACATATGATAATTCTTCCTAAACAACCAACTCATATGTGGGAACTCTCTTGACCAATTTCCCATCTCACTAAAACCAATACAAACTCTTAGAATACCCCAATATACAACTCAACCTAATCTAAAATGGATGCCATGCCCTAAAAACCCATATAAAATGGGTCCAATAAGAACTCTTCCCATTATGATCACCAGGACTAACCTGAGAGTCACCCATCGTCCGAAATAATTCCTACGTAGAATTGATAAGCTGCACTTAAAGCAGACCTCTTCTATAAAGGTCCTCACCCTCGGATGGAATACTAATAGAACTATACTTGTGACATAACCTCTTGTTGCTACCTCCATAAGTCTCAATACATGCTCTCTTTTTGGCCCTCAAATGATTAATAACCTGAGAGTAGAAAGACCCAGCTGCTATCAAGTTCTCTGATGTCAAATGGAATGGCAATGCTAATCCTCTATTAAATCCGAGCACCATGTCCTGATCTGAAGGTTATAGTATATGAATATGCCTGACCACTCAAGAAAACTAGTCTCGTACTCTAAAACTAATAAAGAACCTTGATGAATACCCAAAAACCCAAATCTAACCTGATAACTGCTTGATAAACCAAGTGTCATCCCTGATTTAGAGGGGTTTACAAAAGACTCAGGATCCCCAATGCTGAACCTTAAAGCACTGAAGTAGTTACGAGCTCTACTGGAGCCTGAGTTGGACCCAAATCCTTTGGCTGATGCTGAAGATATTTGATATCCATCCGTGGGTCCCTAGTCTGATACTATATCAATACTCTAGAAATTTTTGTTGAAGTTTCATCTGCACTTATTGATAACCATACATCATCCCTCTGGGATAGAATAAACTCAACGAACGTACTTAAGGCTTATAGTAATATGGACAAGCGATAAGGATTCACGAAATGAATTTCCTAAGAATGTCCTATAGCTTCCTAAAGATAGGTTATGGATGTCTCCACATCGATCTACAGGACTCTACAAGACACTTAACTCTTATACCAACATACCAGTAAACCTAAACTCTGATATAAATTTTCATAACCTAATTTATCAACTCATGATGGAGCCTAGTATAACCCATCAAAAGGCAAGCCAACCCATAGTCTGTAACTACTAGTATCGGACCACCAAGAAGAAAAGAGGAACTAATACAGAATAAATATAGTAAAAGACTAAAATACACAAGATAGTCACAAAACCTAGTAAATCAGTACAAAAGCTTCTACTGTTCATAATGATACAAATAAGAAACTAAATAAATATACAGAAACAACCACCTTTAAATACAACATAAAGATCAGTCTAGTTTATAAGAGAGAGTAAAGTAAAAATTCAAACGCCAGGATCTCATTCTATGTCTTCAAACCATAATTGTTCTACCATGATATACACAATAACGGAGATAACCTATACTTTGATCTAAAGACTAAAAAGGTGTAGTACGAGTACCAAACACATAGTACCCAGTAGGCAACTGATCTACAAGGATATGCAAATAAGCATAACATATAAGCAGAAATAGAAACTACACATAAATATCCATCAATTACATAGGAAAGATAATGAGATAATAAGGATAAACTATCCTACACATACCCAAGAAACAAAGATAGTAAGGCTAAGTATATATTAAGGATGAACTATCCTATTCCATCCATACTCAGGAACCTTAACACTATATCGTACACCACTATCTAATATATGTATAGCAAGTGAAAGGAGAATATATATATAATAATATACAAGGTCAAGGAATGAATATACCAACTAAATAAATGATATAAGAGAGGGATATAAGGTAAAACCTTAGCTATATATAGATATATGTATAAATATATAACAAAGACAACTCAGGGTACAACCTAAATTATCAGACTAGCATCCTAAGGCCTCATAATACTAGCAGGAACTATTGTTAACAAAAATAGGGTCTAAAGTCATAATGCCTAAACATGGATAGTCATGCAAAATAATATAACTACAAGAGAAGGGAATCAAAATCATACCTAAAATCTCAATATTGGATCATTAACCAAGTTGTTACAAACTCTCCATATCAATGATAATAATAATAATAATAATAATAATAATAATAATAATAATAATACGACAACAATGCGAGTAACCATCTACTCCAGGAAAATAATACCTAATTGGGCCTTTCATAATCCACCACCAACATAGGCTCAGAAGGTTCAATCAACATATAACACACCATAATCCATACTCATCACCTAGGCCTATGCAACCCCCCCCCCCTCTCTATAAGCCTAAAAGATATAGGCGCATACTGGGGAAAGGCAATACACATGAAAAAATGAATCCCAAAACATAATCCATAATACTATAACCGATCCAATACCATAAAGTAACCCAATGTATATACCTATTCCATCACAATGGCTCGCAAAGGCAGGACCTATGGATACCTCTCTTCTCTAGCCTAATAACTCATAGATGAAGGGGTCCCTAGGGGGTTCAGGAGTACACATATACACCGACCTTAGTACCAGAGAGATGTATATATATATGTACGGACTTGAACTATGGTTAAAAAGAGTGTGAATACAAAAATCCATTGCCCAGGGTAAATCCAAGATTAAATCATAATAAAGGTGTAAAAAGGAGTTGAGAATCTCTCACGATCGAAGTAAATAGTAGTAATGAATCATGGACCAGAATTTGTCTCGATCAAATCCTTTAAACATCATTTTTATTCTTAAAGACCCATAAGTTATTCTTTAAGATGGTATGATTTACGTTATGCAGAAATTCATTTTTATGGTGAAAAGTGGAATTTAATCCCTCTTCAGGAAAACAGTAGTAAAAAAATTTTAGTTGAAGTTGTACCATTAATTGATTTTAGTGAACATGAATGAACCGAGTCTATGCATGCCATTACCAATATCCAAATAACAAAATCATAATCATCAATACGTCTACAAGCTCTAGCCATGTCCTTTACAAGGATAACCCATCCCCAAAAATCCAACCAATATAAAAAACAAAGCCTTAGGCCCTGTAATATATATATATATATATATACATACTGCATAACTAAAACATCATACTTTGGGAAATTCGTAAATGACCACCAAGTATCATATTAAGAAACATACTAAAGGTTCATTAGCCTCAACTATACCTAATATGTTAACAACCTATGATAATAGAATTCTAGATGCATCATACGAATTTCACCTTAAGGGGCAATTTACCCATCTAATCCCCAAACTTCAATATCCTAAACAAGGTCACGGTATTCTACCCATAATCAATCTTAATATTCTCATTTCACATGCAGTATATAAAATACACCACATCCTATAAAAGAGTAGACATAATCCTACCTTAATGCTAAAACGCAAATGCTTGAATCCTACCCAAATCATCCAATTTTCTCTATAATCTCAAAATACCGCCACACTATCAACATCAGAATCTACGCATGATTAGGAGTAAAATCTATATTGTTATATTTAAGGATTTGTCAAATTTTGTGTCAAGAATAGGCCTGTGGGGCCTACAAATAAAATAAAAAATTGAACCCGTCATGTGTTCCTTCGAAGGATAGGAAATGTGCATTCAAAAGTTGAGCACAAGAGAAACCCAAATAGGGTCTCAAATCAACCATTGAGGTTTAACAATTCAAGCCCTAATTTCGAAGAATTTTTCATAAATTTAGATGAAAATCAAAGGGAAATCAATAGTAAATGATCAAAAAGAGTTAAGCTAGCTTACCTCAACTTATTTGGATGATTTCCCACTTTTTACTCTCTTTGAGCACTCAACATGGTGTAAAAATAGTGGAAAAGTGATAGAAAATTAGGGGATGAAGAGGGTTAAACAGAGCCAGGTATTGCAATAGTGATAGGGTTGTTGCATTTGCGACTCTGACATCACATTCACATTCTAGCAGAGAAAGGATGTTGCTTATGCTACGTCTGTCTATTGCATTCATATTTATAGACCAAATGACCAGTATCACTTTTGCGACATAATGTTATGACTGAGATAATCTCAAAAGAGATCAAACTATCATGATCATAGTCCTAAGAGTGACATAAAGTACAAGATTTTTCTAAGACTGGAATGGACTTTGATCGGGTACTTGAGATTCATTCAGAACCCCATACATGCAATCAGAAAATACTACCATACCTAATTCGACGTTCTGGACTCAATTAGACCATCAAAACTTCCATCCAATATTCTTTTGACTAAATAAAAGGCCCACACTTATATTTCCATTTTTTACATAATCTACCCAATAACCCAAAATAGGTTTTGAAGCCTCGAGACCTAAACCAAGGGTTCCCCTAGCCTAAAATCGATGTTCTAAAGATGATTGTGCTATTGGAATTCTCATCTAAGGTCACCTACTAGGAGTTTTGGTTTGTGACCAATTCCTAAATAAAAAAAGCTCCAAAATAGATAAATGAGCCTAAAATCTGAATGAATTGTTCGATCACCAAACCAACAGTTCTGGCAACTCATAACTAACTTGTAAGCACTGTGGAGAGGCACAAAATGCCAAAAGTACATGTTAGATTAGAAAATAAACATGAATGGTCATTACACCAAGCCAGACCTAAAGACTAGTAAGCATCCACACTCTGAATCCATCATTGCCTCTAAACCGACATTCTAAGGCATCAAATTTAAAACTAAGCTAACGAATCTAATCTAAGGACAGATACCCCATAAACCTTATTATCAAAATCAAACATATCCTTACTGAATCATGTTGAGCCAAAATCAAAACATAAATGATAGACTAAATCACAATATATGATAAATCACTGGTTGAAAACATGAGCAACCAACTCCATATTTTTTTGGAGGGCATGAACCATCAAAGCATACTCAAGAACTCACCGTGGCTACAAACTATACTACAGATAACTAAAACTCTAACAACTCATAGATCTACAGCCTTAGCCAAAATCTAATCAATTTAATACTCTATCTTGACAATGAATACTCAATTCACCAACTTAAGAAGTAGTCATAAGAAAGATCACCTATCTCCCAATCTTTAGCTCCACTTAGAATAAAAGCCATATCACGGCAAGAATAGATTATCCAACTCCAGAACAATAATAAAAGCAAACCACCACTGGTAGACGAACCCAATAAACTTTAAAGATGGATCTTAGAATTCTCAAATCACTATCGAGCACGAACTAGCCACATTAGAAAAATGGACCCAAACTATTCAACCTCAGAAATAGGTTACATAAAGAGAGATAGTCAATGCTAAAACCTCTGCAACCTAGAAGGTAAGTTCAAGAATCTCAAACCCATAAATGGATAGTTTAACCAATTTCCATATTTAGAACAATGAAAGAACCATGAAAGGGTGACTTAACTTTATCACTATAACCCACTCAACAATTGGTGTAGCCTCTCCATAAAAAAAAAAAAAAACCTCACCTCATTACAAGAGAAAAATTATCCAACCAATCTAGACGCCCAATTTGTAAAATAAAAACTGTGACAAAGTGAGGTTCTAACAACATACTACTTGTCTAGCAATCTACTAAGCGAGGATCGATCAACATCAAATAATGACAATAATAATAATAATAATAATAATAGTGATATAAATATCAATATAAAGGATAGGTAGTACTGACCATAAAAATCAATAGAAAGTACCACTATAGGGCCACAAACAACTTGATAAGGGTTTATCATGAACATCACATGAATATCACGTACTAGGGTAAAACCTTGGAACCTCATAAATAAAACATGAATTAAATTTCAATAATAGCATGAACTTTAATTTCAATTCATATGAACCATGAAAACTCATAAATATAAGATCTTTGAATTTAGAAAAGGATTCTTAAACTTCTTGGGTGAAAGGGACCCAAAAATCAACATCTATATACCTTAGGAAACTCTTTCTTGAAGGCTCTTGGAGAGATTCTTGATTTTCTTGATTTTTCTTGAAGAAGGATTTTGATCTTGTTCTTGGGTTTTTGATCTTGAAAGAAACCCTAATTTGATGTTATGGATGAGAAATGAAGCCCTCAGCTTCGTTCAAGATATATAAGTGTAAAAAGGATGGGAAAACACCAAAAATCCCTTTTTTAAAATAACTTTAAAATTCTGAACTAGATTTGTGACGGTCGGAGTGACGGTCCATCGCTAGTTTGACGGCCCGTCGGATCATCCGTCGCACGTTGGTCAGAAGAAGGCCACACTAACTTAGTTGTGACGGTCTTAGCGATGGTTCGTCGCTAGCTTGACAATCCGTCATCTTGGCTATTGCACTTGGTCCAGAAGAGAGAGTCACTACCTTGGTTGCAATGGTTTAGGTGACGGTCCATCACAAGCTCGATGGTCCGTTAACCTATCCGTCGCACCTAGGCGGTTCCAACAGCTCTAAGTAAAACTGCCATAACTTCCTCATCCGATGTCAGATTTTGACGAAATTAGTATCGATGGAAAGCTTATTCAATTATCTATTTGACAAAAAGTAGATATTAGGGAAATTCTACATGATTTAAAATATTTCTCACTTGGGAAGTCAATTCTCAATATTTTAGGGATAGATTTATGCTTCACTTGACATGCTCTAAGGCTCAGAATATGAGAGAATTTTGCGGGATCTTACAAGAAGATCTTTAACATCTATCCCTGACTCTCTAGTTGGATGTTGCACTGAAGCTCTAGAAACATATGTCAAAGTCTCATTCGCACCTATTGACAACCTTGTATCATCCATCTGGGATAGAATAGAGTCAAATAATGTACTTGAGGCTTATAGAAATATGGACACGTGACAAAGGGTCAAGAAGAGAATTTCCCAAGAATGCCCTATTGCCTCCCAGATATAGGTTATGGATGTCTCCGCATTGATCTTTAGGACTCTACTAGATACTTATCTCTTATACCAACACATTGGTAAACTTAGGCTCTGATTCTAATTTTTTACAACCCAATTTCACAAGTCATGATGGAAACTACTATAACCCCTCAGTAGGTAAGCCAACTCATTATCTAAAACTACTAGTAATAGACTACAAGGAGAAATGATGAAAGAATGAGGAATAAATATAGTAAAAGACTAAAACATATAAGATAGTCTAAAAACTTGGTAAAATTAGTAGAAGAGATTCTAATGTAAAAGATTACAAAAAGAAGTACTAAATTAATATACTAATACAACCAATCCCAATATAACATAAAGACTAGTCTAGTACATTAGAGAGAGAATAGAAATACTCTGAATGCCTGGAGCTCACCCTAGGTCTCTAAACCACATCTGCACTGCACGATATAGCTAACAATGTTAAGAACCCATACTATGATCTACAATTTATAGAAGTGTAGTACGAGTACCAAATACATAGTACTCAATAGGAAACGGCCGACTGAGCACCAAAGATAATGCAAATATACACAACATGTACACAAAAATGTAAACTATGCTCAAATATCCATGAAAACTAATAAAATAAAAACTACAGAGGTAGTAAGAATAAACTAGCCTATTCTGAAGCTTCTATCATTGTCTTAAGCATTATACCATATATCATTGTCCAATATACAATTAAAGAGCGTAAGAAGGATATGCATAGTAATGTACAAGGCCAAGAAATGGATATACAACGTGAATACATAAAATAAGGAAGTATATATGGAAATACCATAACTATACATACATACATATATATATATAACATAACAAGGCTAACTCAAAGGTAAAACCTATGTAATTACACTAGCATCTTAAGGACTCCTAACCATAGTAGGCAGAAATGCTAGCATATTCAGGACCTCTAATTAATACGTCTAACATGAGATAATTATCCTTAATAAAATAACCATAAAAGAAAAAAATTAGAATCATACCTTGAATCTGAGCACCTGTCCAATAACCAACCTATCATGAACTAACAATAATAATAACAACAATAATGTAAAGTAACCGGCTAGTTCAGACAACCAATACCTAATAGGGCCTTTCTTAAACCATCGTCAACGTAGGGTTGAAAGGTTCAACCAACATTCATCAAACAATAGTTAGAGCCTATATAAAACACCTAGGCTTTGGACCCTTATAAAATTTCCCAAGTTCTAAGGTTGTGGGTTATATATAGATTGAGCACACCATTCAACAGCTATGTATGGTTCGTATACAATCTAGTCGTATGAAGTGTTTATCTTAATCTAGTGGTCACTGTCTTAGGTACGGGTTGTTTGGTACCACTCATAACTTTTGGGTACGAGTCATGTATGCATGGTCATATGTTAGGAAGATCAAGGGTCCATGGTGAGGCCTACAGTATGAGTAAGGGTACCACTCGTACCCTAGGGTATGGTTTGATATAGGAGTCATACCCTTCTACGGGTTAATATCCAGCTTTTAAGCTAGGGGATTTATAGAAATTTCCAACCCCAAAACCCTTAAGTACCCATTGACATATTTTGGCCTCGTAAAACACATTTTTAGTGGATCAAACTATAGCACCCAAGCTCACACGTAAATATACGTGGTCTCACCAAGTAGTAAAGTGTCCATTTAGAAGCCAAGTATCAATCCCACAGGGACTTGTATTGACAACTTATCCAATTCTAGTTCAAATATTGAGATTAATAGGTGAAACATAACGAAAATAGTTGTTGTGTTTTAAATTAAAATTGAAGTAAAAAATGCAAAAAAGTAAAAGCTTGGACAATCAATGAGGGAAAACCCAGGGTTAAAGCACTGAAAACAATCATACTAAGCTATTAAAGCTCATTGGTTAGATTGCATATATTTTTTGTTGATTCACAAGATTTATAGTATGATCAGGGTATCCTGACCTCTAATATTCTACCTAACTGGACATTACAACTACGTCGTTGAGCGGGGATGCAATAATCTATTTAGATTCATTAAGATGTGATCCTTCAAGTGAAAAAAAAATGTTTCTAGGTATATCCCTATCCTAGATGCTAATTCAAATCCCTTATTTTATAAAAGAATAATAACCTTGCTCTATTTACCCCCATGTTCTATCGTCTCAATCCTTTTCCTGAGCTCACAAAGATAATAATGGATGTATTATAAGGGTAGATAATACTTAAAATAGTTTTAAAAAAAGGGATAAATAAACAACCAAATATGATAATCAATCAAAACCAAATAAATTAAAGTTATAGTAATGATCTTCTTGGCCTTAAGTACGGAAGGGGGGCTTTTAGCAACTCGTGGACTTAACCGTAATCAAGATATGAATACATGATAAAATCCATAAATAAACTAAATTAAAATAATTAAAATACAAATTTAAGTGTTTTCCATCCCCTATCTAAGTTTCAAATCCATCCAAGGTGTATAACATCAAGTTTAAGTGTCCTATTTATAGGAGGACAAAACTGCCAATTTTTTTTGCTAGGTCTGCATTGTGGAGATCATAGTAGGTACTAAGGTTTGAGAAATTACCTAATGGTGGAGACACACTTTATTTGGTCTATTAGTAGGATACATATTTATGTTACACGCTCCATAGCCATATATTGGGTCAGATACATGTTGTGGACATCCAAAGTGTCTGTTTTACGTCAAATCTTGTCTCGTGCTTTCGTTGATCCCTTCCAAGCCTTTTGGTGTTTTTTCCACTTGATTTACAGATTTTATATAAGTCATATTATCATAATAATAAATTCACCAATCATCATGTATCATTAAAAACCACAAATTAGAGCTCAAAACAACACACAATCCATAACGGTGAACTAGGAACTTAAGCTAAGAACTAGTTTCGTCCTATTAATTAATAGCTTAGTGGTTTGACTCTTGGATTTATTAGGTTTAACCTTAAACACTGTAATAAAGTTGTTACACACATAATTACATAAAAATAACATTAGTAACTCATTAAAAACACTATAATTTATTGAGATCAGCTAGAACAACACCTAGCTCAAGCTAGTAACACTAGTTTTCTCATTTGAAATATAAGTGACCAAATTGATTACAAAATTGTTTGAAAGACACCTTTAAAATTGTAATCATATAACTAAACACTTGCATTCTTAATTATATAATCATTAACACATTATTCACACAAGTTGTCCTCAAAACAAGGCTAAATAAGCTCAAATAACAACACTAAGCTGGATAAATCAACCTCAAATCACCACCCCACACTTAAATCCTTGTCTGTCCTTGAAAAACTCCTTGCTATAATAATCATAAGTTGAGGTGACTCCACACTTCTACTACAAGAAATAAACTCAAACTAGTACTACAATGACTACACAGAATGTAAGTTCCTACACTAAGCATGTTACAAACACAATTGACAGTTCAAGAATAGTACTTCAAACATACTAGCCTCAAGAATTGAATCACCTTGTTAGCAAACTCATACATAATGTTCAATCAAAAACATCATACAAATAACCTAACTATCATCAAACATGTGCCCACATAATAACAGAGTTACCCATAATCACTTACATAAATGCAATTTATTTCAAATTGGGTACAAGAATTAAATTACGCTCACTCTCACAAAGAATTCACAAGGTACAAAATATGAACCATAGGCTTGACCTTAGTGTAGTACTCCACCAATATCAAAATGATGAATATTAGGATTAAATAGGTCTTTAAAGGTTGTAATATAAGCAAAGGAATGGGTAGGAACTAGGTAAAGAATAGTGACTATCTTCCCTCAGTGCTTTAATACATCACACTTTTCATTCAACTCAATTTTAACAACAAATTTCCACCACTTTTGTGTACCCATGTCTATTGTTTTGCGCCATCTAGTTAAGCTTAGTCACATATACTATGGTAGGAGTATTTTTTATTATTCATGATTTAATTTTACACTTTGTCACTCCCACTTTACGTTATGCACCCCTATGATATTCACCCTTAAGTGATTTGCCTTAGTTGAGGTGCACAATGTCTAAGGAGGACTAGGGCTAAAACATATTCTTTGTAGCACAACTGGGCTAAAAATGGGAATTTCATTAGTACAAATTTCTCTAACTCCCAACCACAACACATCAATGGTACACAGTTTTCAAAATAATTTAATACATGGAAAATAAGCTTCAACCACAAATAAAAATATGAAAACAATTATTTTTATTGATAAGCGTATGGGTACAAATATGTTACTCCCTTTATTCTTCTCTCTTGATTTTCTCCTTAATTCAAGGGCCTTCAGTAGCGTATTTCTCGAATATAGAAAGATTTGGATATGATTTCTCCATAATTCGAGGATCGTTAGTGGCGTATTTCTCAAAGATAGTTATATTTGGATTTGATCTCCATAAGAGAAGGATTTGTCGATTTTTTTGAATTTTTTGATTAATCATGAAGAGAGTTTTTTGATCTCTTTGAGATATTCAAAATTTATGAATATCTCATGAATTTGTGGGATATTTAGGATCTTGGAAATGCCTCTTTAAACCTTTTAAAGGATATTTTCCCCCTTTATGTAGGTGTAATTTTATCCCCTTTATATAGGTGTAATTTAGGGTTTAGGTAGAGTAGAACCAAGGCAGATTTAGGGTAAAGTAGCCACCAAGAACTCTAACCAGAATTGAACTCTTTTTGTAGAGTCCACAAAATTTCAAGGTCTACACACACACCAATAACTACTATTTTGGGGCTTAAATTTCTCCTTTTTTCCTACTTGAATTTCAAAATCCTTAACTCAATTAATTTTTTACTAAAGTGCTTAGGATATTAGGATCAAATTAAGGACCATTAAAGAATGAGATACAAGCTACATATGAGGCTGCCTAAGAAAATAATCTAAAGGCTCAATGGGGTTAACTAGGATTATGCATAAAGGTAGGTCAAAAAAAGGTATGAAACATGGCTATCAGAGAAATGCCTATATCATCTCCTAAACCCACACCCTTTATTTTTCTTTGCATATGCACCAGGAAAGTTCAAGCATCAAATCCAACAAGGAATATACAAACACTTCATAGACACACAGCACATGCTTAACTCAAGTCGGATCATCATAGAATCTTAACAAAACAATCACATGAATTCAATATTAAGCCAACAAGTACAAGAGTCATAGTCTTGAGCTTAATAGTCTCAAAAGTAGTAATTCACACAATCAACATACTTTCAAAAACAAGAAAAATTGCCTCATGTAATCACATACAGCACCACAAAGAACATCTAACTCATTCCTAACACAAATTTTTAAAAAAAATTACTCCTAAAAATAGGAATTTCTCACACTTAAAAATCTACTTTATCCCCAATGTATACTTTAAAAGTAGAAATAGAAATACTCCCTGAGGCCTCTAGACCTAGATAGTAGCATCTTTATACATCAAAGGGGTGCGGGAACCCCAAACTTATTCTTCACCATGATCCTTAACTCAGGTTTTTCAGTACTGTAATACTCGTGCTTTTTCTTAGCTTGAAAATGATCTCAAGGATGTTAGAACTTGCTTTAAAATAAGAATTCATTCTTATACACGTGGTACTTCCATAATTTTCACTTTCTATTACATGAGAAATTGAATATGCTTTCCATCGATATATAATTTGCCTAAATCCGACAGTCAGGCGAAGAGTTAGAGCCTTTTTAGTGAGACAGTGTTTGACCTGAGCCTTAGCGCGTCCCGAAGATAGCTCAAATGGCAATTGTAAAATTCCAGTGTTACTCTTCGATACTGGTGAGTCACACCAAACTTCCAGGTCGTAGACAAGGTGGCAACATGATAGCTCCGTATCATGCCACTGTGCAGTTTCCCAATTGTCTATTTCCAGTGACACGGCGTGATAACGCCGCATCGCTCCAAGGGCCCAATTTGGGAAATTTTACTGAAAATTTAATTACGTGTCTAGGGTTAAAAGGGTCAATTTTCCCCCCTATATAAGCTTCCAAACATGGGATTTAGCCCTTATTCATCCAAAATATTGATGTTTCTCTCAAATACTCTCAAGAACTCAAGCTAGGGTTTTCATAGAAGGTCTAATTTCAAGAAGGTTTCACCATCAATCTTTACAAAATCACGAACTAAGGTATGCATAGTGTTCATTCATGGGCTTCTTTCGTCCATAAAGTCCAAGAATCCCTTTTCAACTACAAGTTATGAATTTTCTTCATGTGTTCATGCTTTATATATTCTCTTTCGTGTTGATAAATGAGGAATTGATTTCTATTCCATGATTTGATGATAAATTCCATGTGGGTTAATTAGTATAGATAAATATTTATGAAATCTCATGACTAAACCCTTGTATGATGAAATTGGAATTGAACCATGATGTTTAATTGTTATACCATGATGTTTACATGTACTATACCTACCATATGTTTGATAAAATGCCTAGATGAAGGAAATTTGCCTAACTAGCATGATATCATGAAAATCCCCATAAATGTACAAGCTTATTCCTATTAGATGTTTGATGAAATACTTTAATAAATGAATTGTGGTGATTATCATGCATTCCAGAATATCAAGTCATGTCTGTTTTCTTCCATCGAGTCCTGGGGGTACTTGTACCCAAAATATTAGTTGTATGCCTAGATCCATGTCATGTTTTCACGATACTCTCAGTCAAGCTATGAACTATTAGACTTCAAATAGTCTTATGACTCAGGAAAAATCTCCATTATAGACTCAATCAATTGTCAGATATCAGTAGTATCCTGTCAGCCATGGAAATTCAGTAACTCAGTCCATGCTCAGTTCAATTCAGTAAATCATGTTCAGTGTTCATTCAGATGGGAGTAGGAATTAGCACCGAGTAAACTCAAGGATGGTGACTCACCTATTATACGAGGGTGTGATTCCTAGAAGCAATCCTTGCATTCCAGAACTATGTAGCCAGCATAAGTTGAGACATTGTAGCCTACTATATGAGGGTAGATGAGGTGGCTTAACCTGTTATGCGAGGGTTCCTACCATTCTCACTAGAGTTACCTATTATATAAGGGTTACTCATATGTTGTCCTTACCAATGATATGGTATTGACACCCTTCCAATCAGGGCATAGATTGGACCCCAGCTCAGCTATTATAGCACATTTGGGGCATGTCCGTTAGATACTACTTCCTATAGTTTCATGTTACAGAATTAGGACTGTCAGATACAGTCAATCAGTCTCAGTAATAGAACTCAGATAGTTCTTCAGATTTTAGGACTGTCAGATACAGTCAACTCAGATACAGTACGAAACTTAGATAGTTCCATCAGATTTAGGAATGTCAGATAAAGTCACCCATGTTATCAGCATTATTTAGATATAGTCCTTTATGTTATCAGACATATCAGTTACTAGCATGTCACGTTATCAGTATACAGACTCAAAAATTACAAAGTAATGTTTTTAGTTACAGTTACATATTTATGCATGTATTCTCACGTTCATGTTAGACAGTTAGTTAGCATTATTCATGCATGTGAACCATTGCATATAGCCTACCTCACATGTATACTCGGTACATATGTACTAACGCATTTGCGCTATGGTACTTTATTTTTATATTACAACATAGGTTCAGAGACACGAGTTCCAGATCAGCAGTAGATTCCAGATTCAGTAGTCAGAGTAAAAGTAAGTCCTCATCCTTCAAGGACATAATGAATTTCTAGTATCTCATTAATTAGCTTATTAGTTGGAGTTAGTTGGGGACATGTACTATCAACTCCTTATTCAGATTCTTCATACAGTAGAGGCTTATAGACTAGATGCAGACTAGATACAGACTATCATGTTTTAGACTTCAGTTTTGTTTTGGGTATTCTATTACCCCACATAAATGTTACATTATTCAGTTATGTTCATGATTGAACCTTATGGCCTTTCAGTACATATTTCTGCATTATTATGTAATCTTATGTAGTATACAGGTACATATATCAATCATGGGTTAGGTTGTGGTCCTTCGGGGTCATGAGCACCGTGTAGCATTCCGGTTCAGCAAATCGGGTCGTTACAAGTACTCAGACTTCCCATTAACCTGTGACTCTAAAAAAACTAGTGAATTAAAAACTAAAATACTAAAAATAAAACATATCTTAACTTGAGTTGCCTTCCAAACAGCGCCTGATTTAGTGTTGCGGGATGACCCAATTAACTTTTTCCTCCACCTTGAGGATATTAATTTTACCTCCAACCTCGCACCTATCTTTTTGCTCCACTCATAGGCTGGTGATACAAATATGAGTAAATCGAGTAATGTATGGTGCATGTCAAACCACTCAGCCTTAAAGTGAGGTATGTGTTTGTCTTGCTTTTCTGGTGCAAAATTAACAATATAGATTCTTGTTCCTCATCTTCACACTCTTCCACTATTTTAGATGACTCCATAGATATTTCATCATCTAAAAATAAATTACAAAATTTCTTTGAATGAGACCCAACCAATCCCACTTCAAAATTTAAACCATCCACTACACACTCACTTTTATTCATCTTCTCAATTTCAGTCTCAAGAGAAAGATAACAGTTGAATGGCTAAAATTCTTATTTTTGTTCTACAAATTAGCTAGTATCCTCTTGTTCTTTGCTATCCCTCTGTGGAGATGTTGGTAGTGGGATATCCTTAACCTATTTAGCAACTTTAGTTTTCGAGTACTCAAACTTTCTCAAATGATTAGCAACTTTGTTTGCAACTAGTTGGGTAGTCAACTCTACATCTGCCTCTTTAGTTGTCATTGGAGATTATTCATTGAGGTCTTTACAATTCCTCAAAGTGATTTTGATTACTTTTTTAGGAGGTTTAGTTTTACATGGCAAACAACCTTGAGACCTATTATTTTGCACCTGCTGTATTTGCCCCAACTAATTCTCTAACTGCTTCAGAATTATTTGCTGATTTTTAAGTTCTACAGCCAACTATTTTGGGTGGCCATGAACTTCTTTAACATCTCCTCTATGTTACTGGCCTGTGTGTTTTGTTGTTGCTGCTGAAACTATTATTGATGTTTGTTCTATAATTGAATTGGTAGCTAAGTCTATCACTTTTCATTGTAGGCATTCCCATAATATGGCCTTTGAGCATTCACCAAAAACATCACTGACTCAGGATTGGCAGCAGACATAGCTACAAATTGACCACTATTGCCACAAACCTCATACCAATTTGTGGTATACTTGACAGTTAGGATAGTATCAACCCCATATTGTGAAGGTCCTATCCACATGCTTCCATAAAAATCTAGACAAAAAGCCTCTCGATAGGGTCCCCTACAAAAATAACAAGAATCATCATCACTCAAAAACCATCCATCCTAGGCTGCTATATAAAGAAGTGTGATAAGAAAGTAAAAGAAAAAAAAAACAAAATACTAAACTATGTATAACTCAATATGTATAAACTAAAAATAAGATAGTTGCTTATTTACAAGTTCCCGGTAATGGCGCTAAAAATTTGTTGTGCATACGCAAGTATACGAGGTCTGACCAAGTAGTAAAGTGGCCCTTTAGAAGCCAAGTATCGATCCCACAGGGATTTGTGTGGACAACTTATCCAAATCTAGTACAACTATTGAGATTAATCAGTGCAAATGTAACAAAAGGAGTTTTTGAGTAATAAATTAAAATTAAAGTAAGCAATGCGGAAAAGTAAAAGTTTGAACAGTCAATGAGGAAAAACCCAGGGTTAAAGTACTGCGAACAATCATACTAAGCTATTGAAATTCATTGGTTAGATTACTTATCTTGGCTGTTGATTTACAGGTTTTATAGTATAATCATAGTCTCCTGACCTCTAATATTACACCTAACAGGACACTACAACTACATCGTTGATTCGGGATGTAATAATATATTTAGATGCATTAAGATGACATCCTGCAAGCGAACCAAACAATGATTCTAGGTAAATCCCTATCCTAGGATCTCATTCAAATCCCTTGTTTTATAAAAGAATAAGAACCTTACTCTATTTACCCCCACGTTCTATTGTCTTATTCCCCCTCTGGAGCTCACAAAGATGACAATGGATGTATTATAAAGGTGGCTAATCCTTAAAATAGTTATAATAAGGAAAAATAAATAACCAAATATGATAATTAATAAGAACCAAATCAACTCAAACAATAGTAGTCATGTTCTTGGACTTAACCCCGGAAAGGGGGATTTTAGCCACTCATGAACATAACCGTAATTAAGATAAATGAATACATAATAAAATCTATAAATAAACTAAAGTAAAAGAATAAAAACCCTAATTTAAGTGTTTCCATGCCTTCTCCAAGTTTCAAAATTTATCAAGGTGTATAACATTAAGTTCAAGTGTCATATTTATAGGAGGGCAAAACTGTAGATTTTTGCACTAAGTATGCGTCGTGGATCTCATAGCGGGGACTAGGGTGAGAGATACACCCTCATTGAAAAAACACATTGTTTTGGTTCTCTTATTAATATATATATATATATATATATATATATATATATATGTATGTAAAATGTTCCATATGCATGAATTGGTTCAAATACGCGCCATAGACATCCAAAGTGTCTGTTTAAGTCAATCTTGTCCCGTACATTCTTTGATCCATTCCAAGCCTTGTTATATTGATAACACTTTATTTATAGCTTGTATATAAATCATATATCATAATTTTCAACTGAAAAAGCATCCTATATCATGAAACACCACAAATTAGAGCTCAAAACAACACACAATCCATAACGGTGAATTAGAAATTGATGCTAAGAACTACTTTCATCCTATTAATCTTTAGCTTACTGTTTTGACTCTTGGATTGATTCAATTGAACCTTCAACACTATAAATAAGTTTTCCAACACATAATTACACAATAATACATTAGTAACTCATTAAACGTACTAGAATTCATCGGGATCAACTAGAACAACACCTAGCTCAAGCTAGTAACTCTAGTTTTCTCATTTGAAATCTAAGTGATCAAGTTTAGTACAAACTAGTTTTAAAGACACCTCAAACATTGTAATAATGTACTTAAATACTTAGATACTTAATTATATCATTATTAATACATTAAGCACACAAGTTGTTCTAAAAAAGGTTAAATAATCTCGGATAACAGCACTGAGGTGCATAAATCCACCTCAAATCATAAACATTCCAAATACTCTCTCAAATACAATTTTGGAGATTTAAAGTCTAGGGTTACACAAGTGTTCATCTAAATTCTAAGTGTTCAAGAATCCTTTCGTGAATCAACTTGTAAAAGGCATGTGACTTTTTCCCTATCATTATTTCTCAAATATTATGTTATTTAAACAATTTTATGAATTTTTAGTGAAGGTTTTTGAAACAAATGTTGAGGGTTTTGATGTATAGTGATGGGTAATGTTTTCTCTTATTTAAACTTGCGATTATACATGTTTTTGGTGATTGTTTACGCATGTGGATACTTGTTGATTGTTATTTAACAAATGGGTTAAGAGTAACCCTAATATAGATGGTTTTCACTTGGGTTTTATTCATGGTAAGAGTATGACCTCAAGGTCTTTGTGAAAATGTCTAGTAGAAATAACTAGTCACATATTCATGTCTGAGTGCTATCAAATGCATCCTACATCCTTGTTATCTTTTTACACTTTATGTATCCATATGTATTTATATGTCTATGTGTATAAATGTGGTATCTTGTGATTGTTTGACTTGGTATAAAAATGACACTATTTTATTCTTACCCTTGAGTTACATGCTAGCGCTCTAACTGTTAACCATCTCCGAACATTGTGTCCCCTTGCGACATAAAGGTCAAAGCATCTTCTTCTCTTTCTGCACAGTGATAAGGTGTTCTGGCGGTTCGATTATTGATATCAAAGTGGTAAGCTTCAGTCCTTTGAAAGGAACACATTTTATAGTATTTCTAGATTATGTCATAGACTTACTTTGGATTCAATTTGACTATTGTCGGGGGCTTTTCCCACTATATTATTTACTTTTGTTTTATAGAGGCTTATGGATGATTCGGACTTAGGTAGATTGGATGTTTAATGTTGATATTAATGAATTTCTAGACTTTCTTAAGTTATGATTATTAGTCTTATTTCCTCTATTTTGTTTATATGTTTGGAGTTTATCAGATGCTTATACATTGATGTGATGGTTAGGTTGGGTTAACGGAATGATGTTCGGTCCTTGTTAGGCTTGAGATGCCAATACAATAAGGCTCGATCTCAATTTGTGTTAAGTTGGTATCTGAGTCTAGGTTTAAGTTTAGTTGGGTGTCCATAAATTCATGTTGAGTAGAGTCTCTTTTATAGGTGTGCAACATACAACACTTATAAGAGAGAGGCTACAAGGCATTTAGAAATATTTCACTTTCATGTTGTCTTATTTTGAGCTATTGAGTTTAAGGTCATGGATCCTTCTGATTTTCATTTGCTAGTTTTTCAAATCATGCCTCTGAGAAGATCTGAAGTTCCTGCAAACCCTTCCATTCTGACTAGGGATGATATTGATTGTACTCTCTCTACTTATGGAATACATACTTGGTCTAAGGGTCCAGTACCTGATGGTTTAGGATTTCTACCGATTCTTTCTAGTGCTCCTCTAGTTCCTCAAGATGACATATTGGATGCTGAGTTTCATCAGTCGATCCATATGATTACTTAGTTGGTAGATTCTCAGGTTGATCATGGTGCATCTTTTACTCCATCTTTTGAGGCATAAGGTTGGCCAGTTTATGAGGTTGAATCCTCTGACCTTTATCGGTGTTGAGGTAGAGGAAGATCCCTAAGGATTTTTGGATGAGACGGAAAAGATTTTAAGAGTCATGCATGCCACTAATGTGGAAGGAGTGGAGTTTTCATCCTATTAGTTGAAAGATATAGCATACCAATAATATGAGAAGTGGGACCAGACAAGGGGTGGTGTTGATGGTCATCTTTATGGGAGGAATTCAATAATTCTTTTTTGGGTTGCTTTTTTTCTCTAGAGTTGAGGAAAGAAAAGGCGGAGGATTTTGTTAATCTAAAGCAAAGAAAAATATCTGCCAAGAAGTATGCTATGAATTTTCACCAATTATCTAGGTATGCTCTAAAGATGGTGTTGGGTATAAGAGCTTAGAAGAGAAATTTCACCTCGGGATTATCTCGTCAATTGGTCCTTGAGAGCAAGGTGACTTTGTTTATCAAAGATATGGATATCTTTAAATTGGTTGTGTACATGCAACAAGTGGAGAAAGAGAAAAAAAATAGGTTGAGCTTAGCAAAAGTTAATGGAAAAGAATCAATCCTTCAAAGCAAAGTAGTGAAGATGGTTATAGGTAGCCAACAAAGAAGTGGAGGAGTTCTGTTTCTTTTTCCTCAGCTAGTGATCCTTACCCATGGCCATCGAGTTATCATCAGTCTCAGTTTGGTTGTGGATTCCGAGCATAGGGTGCCCAATCTCAGACTAGTGTGACTTAATCGGTTCCATTCTATCCTTCTTGTAGATTTTGTGGTTAGTATTATTGTGGCTAATGAGATAAGCGGAGGAATAGATTCTTTAGAAGTAGTCTTATTAGGCACATACAGAAAGAGTGCCCTATACTAGTGGCTTTTTGGGATAACAGGGCCCCCTATTTCTATTTTACCTCATTCTGCATCGAAGGGTACTACTTCTGCTTCTACTTCTGGTACCGGCACTATCCAGAACTATTCATATGCACTTGCTACTCACCATGATTTTGAGGCATCTACAGATATTATTACGGATATGTTAAGACTTTTCTCCCATGATGTGTATTGTTTGATTGATCCAGGGTCCACTCTTTTCTTATGTGACCTTATTTATAGCTGTGCATTTTGGTTTAGGTCCTGAGGGTTTGTAAGTTCCTTTTTCTATTTCTAACCTAGTAGGAGACTCTGTCGTTGTTGAAAGAGTTTATAGGGGTATGTGGAAGTTGTTGGTAGTAAAGAAACTCTGGTAGACTTGATAGAGTTATACATGGTCGATTTTGATATTATTCTGATCAGTGGCATTTGTGCTATGCTTCCTTAGATTGTCGGACCCATAGGTTAACGTTTAAATTCCCTAATAAGTTGGTCATTATATGGGAAGTGGGTTCTTTAAAGCCTAAGAAAAGGTTCATCTCATATCTTAGAGACCAAAAGTTTATTTCTAAGGGGTGTTTGCATCATGTGGTCTAAGTTAAAGATTCTAACTCAGAAGGTCCTTCTCTAGAATAGGTTCCCAAGGTTAATGAGTTTCCTGAGGTCTTTTTTATGGCCTTCCTGGTATTTCTCCCGATAGGAAAATTGATTTTGGGATTGATTTTGTTCCAAACACTCATCCTATCTTTGTCCCTCCTTGTAGAATGGCTCCAACTGAGTTAAAGAAGCTTAAGGAGCAAATGAAAAATCTCTTGGATAAAGATTTTATCCCTCCTAATGTGTCTCCTTGGGGTTCTCCCATGTTGTTTGTGTGTAAGAAGGATGGCTCCCTTCAAATGTGCATTGGTTATCGTCATTTGAACAAAGTGACCATAAAGAATAAGTATAATCTTCCTAGGATCAATGATTTGTTTGATCAACGTCAAGGTACAATGTGTTTCTGTAATATTGATCTTAGGTCGAGTTATCATCATCTTAAGATTAGGGAAATAGATATCCCTAAGACTGCCTTCAAAACCTGGTATGGCCATTATAAGTTCCTAGTCATGTCTTTTGGGTTGACCAATGCCCTAACGGTATTCATAGATTTGATGTATAGGGTCTTCTATCCATTCTTAGGTTTGTTTGTCATTGTCTTCATTGATGACATCTTGGTCTATTCTAAGAGTGAGAAGGATCGTGTCGATCACCTTAATGCTTTATTGTAAACCCTGAAGGACCATTATTTGTATGCCAATCTCCAAAAGTGTAAGTTTTGGTTTAATAATGTGACTTTTCTTAGTCATATTATCTCTAGTAAAGGGATCATGGTGGATCTACAAAAGGTTGCAATGGTAAACAAGTGGCCTAAACCTGTGACTCTAACCGATATTCAGAGCTCCATGGGTCTAGCCAATTACTATAGGAGATTTATGAAGAGTTTTTTTATGATAGCTTCCCCATTAACTAAGTTAACCCAGAAGAAGGTCAAGTCCTTATGGTCGGATATATGTGGGGGTAGTAGTTAGAAGTTGAAAGATAAATTGATGATGGCTCCAGTTTTTACCTTGCCCGAGGGTAATGATGGTTTTATAGTATATTATGATGATTCTCATATTGGGCTTGGTTGGGTGTTAATTCAACGTGGTAGGGTTATGGCTTATGCTTCTAGGCAATTGAAAATTCATGAGAAGAACTATGTTACTCATGATTTGGAGTTATTAGCCATGGTTTTTGCATTAAATATTTGGCGTTACTATCTCTATGGTGTTTATATTGATGTATTTTCTGATCATAAGAGCCTACAGTATGTACTTACTCAGAATGAGTTAAATCTCAGGCAAAGAAGATGGTTTGAGTTGTTGAAGGACTATGATATGAGACTCTACTACTATCTAGGTAAAGCTAACATCATTGCTAATGCTCTTTGCAGGTTATCCATGAGGAGTTTGGCTCATGTTGATGAGGATAAGTGGGAGTTGGTGAAGGACATTCACTGATTGTCTAGTCTTGGAGTTCGTCTCATGAACTCAAAAGATGGTGGTGCATTTATGCATCCGATGTCACAGTAGTCTCTTGTGGTTGAGATAAAGGAAATACAAATGATGGATCCTGACTTGATGAAGATTAATCATAATGTAGTTCAATAAAAGGTTGTTGACTTTGTGATTAGTTGTGATGGTATCTTGAGGTACCAATGCAGGTATTTGTTCCCAATATCGATGGATTGAGGGAAAGGATTATGGCAAAGGCTCATGGGTCTCGGTATGCTATATGTATCATGATCTTAGGGACTTTTATTGATGGAATAATATGAAACAAGATGTGGCTATACATGTGGCTAAGTGTATGGTGTGTCAACAAGTAAAAGTTGAGCACTTAAGAACCAATGGTTTGTATCAATAGATTGAGTTACCCAAGTGGAAATGGGAAGAGATTAATATGGATTTCATCACTGGTCTTCCCCAATCTCAGAATCAATGTGATTCTATTTGGGTCATTGTGGATAGGATGACAAAGTCTGATTATTTCTTATCGGTAAGGAATATTATTCTGCAAAGTATTATTCTAAGTTGTATATCTCGGAGATTGTGAAGTTGCATAGTTTTCCAATTTTTATCATCTAGGATCATGGTACTCTATTTTTATCTCATTTTTAGAAGTCATTTAAAAAAGCTTTGGGAACTAAGGTATGCCTTAGTACCGCTTTCTACCAAAAAATGAATGGAAAAATAGAGAGGAATATTAAAACTGTGGAAGATCTGTTGCATGCTTGTGTGATTGATTATGGTGGTAGTTGTTATGACCATTTGTCTTTGATTGAGTTTTCTTATAGCAATTGTTACCACTGTATAATTGGTATGGCTCCTTTTAAGGTAATGTATGGTAGGAGATGTCGATCTCCTATAGGGTGGTATGAGGTTGGTGAAGGTAAGTTATTTGGCCCCTATTTGATTCACCAAGCCTTGGAAAAGGTGAAGGTGATTCGTGATAGGTTAAAAGCCGCTCAAAGTCGTCAAAAGTCTTATGTGGATGTAAGGCAGAGGGATTTAGAATTTAATGTTGGTGATTGGATATTCTTGAAGATATCTCCCCTGAAGGGAGTGATATGGTTTGGAAAAAGAGAAAGTTGAGTCCTCGGTATGTTGGCCTATATTTGATTTCAAAGAGGGTTAGTAATATTTCCTAAAAATTGGAGTTACCCTCTAGTTTGAGCTCCATCCATTCGGTATTCCATGTGTCCGTGTTGCAACAATGTATAGGCGGTCCTTCAATGGTTGCTCCTTTAAAGGATTTTGGTATTTCGGACTCCTTGTCCTATGAGGAGGTCTTAATGAGGATCTTGGATTAACAAGTTCGTTGGTTGCGAACAAAAGAGGTAGCTTCGGTGAAGGTTCTATGGAGGAACCAAAAGTGCAAGGAAGCTACATAGAAAGCAAAAGAGGACATGAAGATCAAGTATCCGCATTTGTTTTCCATTTTGGAAACTCGTGCTTAAGGTATGTGTTAATCTTCTTAACTTGATTTATGTCCTTGATAGTCCATGGATTCAAGTCCCTAAATTGTGAATTGAGCTTTTTTTTGATAGAAAATGGGTTAGAGTCCCAAAGTCAATTGAATGAATAGATTATTGATAATGATCAGGCCATGTGTTTTATCCTTGATTTGTATCTTTATGTTGTAAATTGGTTCACAGTTAGTTTGATGTGTAATAATGTGTTAACACGTGCTTGTTCTTTCCTTACTCGTCATTTGAAGACGAATTATCCAAGTGGGGGAGAATTGAAACACCTAGACTTTGGACCCTTAGAAAATTTCCCAAGTTTTGAGGTTCTGGGTTAGGTACGGATTAAACATACCATTCCTATGCTAGAGTATGACTAGTATGCTCCCACACGTATAGAGATCAGTTTAGGTTGATAACATACTATCCAAGATACAGTTTAGTATCTCCCAAGTTGTATGTTAGGGTATGGGTAGTATACTTTCTAGTCATATGAAGTGTTGGTCTTGATCTAGCGGTCACTGACTTGGGAATGGATTTCTTGGTACCACTCATACCTTTGGGTACAATTTATGCATGTATGATCATATGTTGGGCATATTAGGGTCCATGGTGAGGCCAAGGGTATGAGTTAGGGTACCACACGTACCCTAGGGTAAGGTTTGGCATAGCATTCATACCCTCTTATGGGTTAATATCTACTCTTTAAGCTAGGGGTTTTATGGACATTTCCCACCCCAAAATACTTAAGTCCCCATGCTATATAAAATATAGTATCCTGAAATAGATTTTAGTGGATAAAACATTCCAAATACTCTCTCAAACAAACTCTTGAAGATTTGATGGTCAGGGTTCCATAAATGTTCATCTAAAGGCTAAGGGGTCTAGAATCATTCTGTGAATAATCTTGTAAAATGCAGGTGACTCTTCCCCTATCATTATTTCTCAAATCTCATGTTATTTAAAAATTATTTATGAATTATTAATAATGGTTTTTGAAACAAATGTTGAGGGTTATGTTTTTAGCGATGGTTTGCATATGTGGGTGCTTGTTGATAGTGATTTAGCAAATGGATCAAGAATAACCCTAATATTGATGGGTTTCACTTGGATTTTTGTCATGGTAAGAGTATGCCCCCAAGGTGTTTGTAAAAATGTCTACTAGAAATAACTAGTTACATATTGATGGTGATTTGAACTAAGGTAATGACTTAATGAGTAAGAATGATTCGTAAATGATCTCATAAAGTCCCTGTTGGTCATGTAATGAGTTAGATGGTTCCCTTGGTGGTTTGATTAGTTACAAAAGGGTTAGAGTCCCTAACATGAAATCAAATTATGTTTGAAGTAAAGCTTGGTGTAAGAGTGCTAATGAGTGATTTGATAAAGGTCTTGATGACCACAATTTGAGTTGAACGATATTTGAAACTAATGTATTGGCTTATTAAAGAGATTGGTTGATATATGATTCATGGGGACCTTGTGATCATGTATGATGTTAAATTATAGCCTTATTGAATTGAAATGGTTGAATGGGTTAGAGTCCGTAAATATGAATGGTATGATGTGAATGCTTGGACAAAGTGTTAGATTCCCAATGTCGACTAGTAATGAAATGGCTTGTGGTTAGAGTCCACTTGCATAAATAAAAAGGCTTGTAGTTAGAGTCCACTTGTCTAATAAAATGGCTTGTGGTTAGAGTCCACTTGACTAATAAAAAGGCTTTATGGTTAGAGTTCACTTACATAATAAGATGGCGTAAGGTTAGAGACCTCTTTCTCGATATAACCTAAGCAGCAGAATGTTAGAGTCCTCCACTTCATGGTTCATGTTTGAGTTCTTTGAAATGCATGGTAAGGCATTGTTATCTTTTGACACTTCATGTATCCATATTTATTTACATGTCTATGTGTATAAAAGGAGTGGCTTGTGAGGGTTTGACTTGGTATTGAAAATGACACTATTTTATCCTTATCCTTGAGTTACATACTAGCACTCCAACAACTAACCATCTCTGGATGTTGTGTCCCCACACGAAACAAGGGTCGGAGTATCTTCTCATCTTCCTACATAGTGATCAGGTGTTCGAGCGGTTCGAGTGTCGACATCAAAGTGGTGAGCATCCATCCTTCGAAATTCACACATTTCATAGTCTTCCTAGCTTATGTCATAGACTTACTTTGGATTCAGTTTGGCTATTGTCGGGGGCTTATCCCGACATATTACTAACTACGAATTTATAGAGACTTGTAGATGACAATGGACTTGGGTAGATTGGATATTGAACTTTGATAGTAATGAATGGATAGATTTCCTTAAGTTATGATTATTAGTCTTGTTTTCACTATCTTGATTATATGTTCGGAGTTCCTCCGACACTAGTGGATTGATGTGATAGATGGATTGATTTAACGGGGAGATTTCTGGTACTTGTTGGGCTTTATATTCCCATATGACAAGACTAGATCTTTGTTCGTGTCACTATACCTATGCTAACCTCCCATAAGGCTGATAGATAATGCACTATACAATATGCAGCAAGCAGCACTCGTACTGTAATACCCCGACACTTTAACCAATAGTGCAACCATGACTCAAGCTCATGAGAAGTAAATTATAGTAGTTTAGTTTTTTTCTGATCAAGGGTGATGTGTATTAAGGCCTCAAAGAAGTTTTAGAGATTAGGTGAATCAAAACATTCCTTATCAATTGAATTCTTAGGAAGGATATTTCCATATTCAACTTCAAATGAGTATATCTCTCGTTATACTACGAATTATTGATCTCATGACCTACCAATAGATAGATAATGGAATTATCTTTCCAACGATACCAATTTCACCCAAATCTAGTATCGGCGCCAAGATTTATGCCCATTTTACTCCATCATGTCAGGCTGGAAAACTGAGTGACGACATTTTGTGATAAGCTGTCCCAAGTGTGACGACTTATCACCAATGTCGTCAGCATTAGGCAGATTTCCACCCCCAGTAACGACATTTTGTGATAAGTTGTCACTAGTGTGATGACTTATCACCAATGTCGTCAACCTTAAGCAGAAAATCATAAAATCCACCTTTTTGAGATGACATTTCGTGATGACTTGTGACGAATGTCGTCAGCGATTTTTTCGGCAATTAAAGGACATTTTTTGCAAGGGTATTTTGCAAGGGCAATTAAACCCTAATTTCTTCATTCTCTCTTCCAATTCTCTTAAGAAATATATCTAGGGTTTTGATTTAAGGACATTAATCTTCAAAAAATCACCCATAAATCTTCAAGATTTCTTCAACAATTAAGTTCCTTATAGTGTGGGTTTCAAGAATCATTTATTACAAGTGTGGATAGAGTCTCAAGCATTAGAATTCATCCAATTTCAAAGATTAAGGTATGTGGGGTTTTGAATAAGAGCAATTTTTTCGTTCTTGTACCCAAAGCTTTGATTTCTATCATGAATTTATATGATTTTGCAAGTGGGTTTGTTCCCAAATAAATTCATCATGAGATTATGAGAATATAAATTGTTCAAGATTTGTTATACATGATTATTTTTCTATTCCCAAGTTATGACTTGATATTTAATATTGTGAATTTCATATTTATACCATGAGTTGATATTTCAAGTGCTTCCAAGATATGTGTCAATCTTTAAGCTTCCTTATGACAAACTGGATTATTGAGTTTATTGATTTATGAGATTGAGTTGTTATAATGAGTCTTTATATTTCCTCAAAGTTATTGATGTTTTCATGATTTAATGAATTGATACATTTTGATATTGAGAAAGATTGATTTGATTTGAGTCGAATTAGGCATCCACAAATTGATTATGATTTGATAAATGAGAAAGAGATTTGATTTGGTCTTCATGATAGACCCTTGTGATGTTTGTGGTGGATTTCCTAACGCATATCTGAGCTTATGTCTGGGTGTAGTATTTAGCACCGAGCGGGAAATATGGTATTTCGTCAAAACTACGTGCCACCATAGGATTGATATTGATAATTGTGGGCCAGAGGCCAAGTATGAGATTGTGATCACTAAATATAAGTTGTACTCCCTAGCAAGAGTATGACGTTCCCGCCAATGTGGGATTCTCTCCTTCGGAGGGAAAAACGTTGGACTCCATGTATCACACAAGTTTATGTCGGTTATAAGAACCTCCCATGTCCATAAGAGTTGATTTTCTTGAATTACCGAGTCACTCTGAGTCTTGAGTTGAAGAGCTGATTTAATTATGATGATTTATGAGGTTTTCATCATATGATTTATTTACTATGAGATCATGAAAAGTATGTCATCATTGTACATATGCATATTTTAATGAAATTGATGATGATATTTGCATTATTGCATGCACCCCCACATACTCAGTACATTCCAAAGTGCTGACCCATATATTTTTCTATGGGCTACATTTTCTCATAATGTGGGTTCAGGTACTCAACCGCAGCCGCGTTAGTGATATTCGAGTGCCTCAACTACGTTCCCTCAGTGGTGAGTCCTCATGGTTTGAGGACTATGCCTATAGTTTTGGTGATATCATTCTGTTGTTATGGCTTTCAGTACTGTTTGAGTCAGTTGTTTGTCCTAATGGCTCCTTGATTTTGATGTATAGAGGCTTTGTCAGACTAGAAGGTTAGTATGTATGGATATTCAATATATTTTGGTTGTACAGTCTAGTATTCTCCAGTATTTCTCTTGAACCCAATGTGGTATATTTATTTGTTGTGCATGACTATTGTTGAATTGAATTCCTTGAGGTAGTGTCTGGCTTCGAGGGTTAGCTTGGGGCTACGTGTAGCCCTAAGCACTAAATGGTAACTCGGGATGAAATTTTGGGGCGTTACAAAGTGTTATCAGAGACTAAGGTTTAAGGAGTCCTAGGGAGTCTGACAAGCCGCATTACGTAGAGTCTTGATTATCGGTGTATAGCACGCCACATCTATGAGCAAGTGGCTACAAACATTTTAGGAGAAGTTGTTTCTTTCTTTCTAAAGTTTATCGTCCCTACAACTGTCTTTTTATCTGCGATTAACTCGTGCTCTCTTATAACAGAAAATGCCTCCTCGTTGAGCTCATACAAATAATGAGCAACCTCAACCCATTGATCCCTTAAATGAGCATGTGTCTCATGCAGAATTCTAGGCAGCTTTTCAGGCGCAAGCCCAGGCAGTTACCGCTAATGCTCAAGCTAACACCCAGGCTACTGTTCTGCCTCCACAAGAGAATAATTCTACTGTAGCTCGAGTTCGTGACTTTATGCAGAAGAATCCACCTGATTTCTATGGGTCAAAGGTAGGTAAAGACCTACAGATGTACTTGGATGAAGTGAGAAAAACCACCAATATTATGCATGTGACTGAAAAGGAAAATATTGAATCGGCTGCCTGTCGAATAAAAGATATTGCATATGATTGGGTGGAGATATAGAGGATGAGTAGAAGGGAGGATGTCGCTCCCATGACTTGGCAGTTATTCCAAGATGCATTCTTGGATAGATTCTTTCCTTTGAGATGGGGGAAGCAAAAATAGAGGAATTCATGAATTTGAGACAAGGCTCCATGACTGTTAAGGAGTATTATCTTTGATTCAATCAGTTATCCAAATATGCTCTTAGTATGATGGTTGACTCCATGACCATCATGAGCAAGTTTGTGATCGGTGTGTTGAGTTACGTTGTGAAAGAGTGTAGATTTTCTATGCTTTATATGGAGATGGACCTTTCTCAGTTGATGATACATGCCCAAATGATTAAAGCTGATAAGGTGAAAGAGAGCGAGAGAGTAAGAGGGAATAAAAAATCTAGATTAGAGCAGCAGGGATTCAGTCAGTCCATATTCCATGGAGGGAACCGCCCTCACTTTTAGGGATGTCCGTTTATGCCCGTGCTTTCTCCAGTTAGCGCTCCCATACCTAGAAGCAGGTAGGAGCAGGGGAACAGGCCTATCCCATCTAGGTCTCAAGAAAGTATAAGTAACAAACCTTATCCTTCTTTATATGCCAAGTATGGTAGAGATCATTTTGACATGTGTTTTATTGATCAAAGGGGTTGCTTTGGTTATGGCAAGTTGGGCCACTGAGTTAGAGATTGTCCATATGCTAGGTAGGGGAGTTGAGATACTCATCCCCACAGTTAGGCTACCAGTTCCCCCGCTTCCATAGTCCGCCTAGTTCCTCCTCAGGGCACCTCTTCAAGTACTGCTAGCGGTTCATGGCAGAATCACTTCTATGCTATACCACCTCTCCAGGAGCAGGAGAACTCTCCAGATGTTGTCACTGGTATGCTCCATTTCTTTCATTTTGATGTGTATGTATTGATGGACCTCGGTTTAAGTTTCTATTATATGACACCTTTGCTATAAATTTTGAGATGGACCCTGAACGGATTCCTGAGCCTATTCTAGTTACTACCCCGGTAGGAGAATCTGTTATTGCTAAGTGAGTCTATAAGAAGTGTCCTATCACTGTCCTTCATCGAGTCATATATGCTGATTTGATTGAGCTAGATATGGTTTATTTTGATGTCATTTTGGGTATGGATTGGCTTCACTCGTGCTATGCGTCTATAGATTGTCGTACCTGAGTGGTCAAATTTCAGTTTCCTAACGAGCCTATTTTTGAGTGGTCCAGGAGTTCTGTAACTTCGAAGAACCATTTCATAGCCTACCTCAAAGCTAGGAAGTTAATTTCCAAGGGTTGTATCTATCACCTAGTTCGAGTTAAAGACCTTAAGTTCGAGACTCTGACTATTCAGTTAGTTACCATTGTTAATGAGTTTCCCGATGTTTTCCCAGAAGATCTCTCAGGGGTCCTACCTAATAGAGAAATAGAATTCCTTATTGATCTCCTTCGTGGAACTTAGCCTATTTCCATTCCCCCATACCTTACGGCTCTTGCAGAACTTAAAGAGTTGAAGGAGCAAGTCAAAGATATCTTAGACAAAGGCTTTATCATACCCAGTGTTTCCCCGTGGGGTGCACCTATTTTATTTATGTGTAAGAAAGATGGTACATTATGTATGTGCATTGATTATCGTCAACTCAACAAGGTAACTATCAAGAACAAGTACCCTCTTTGTCGAATTGATGACTTATTTGATCAGTTATAAGGTGTGAGCTACTTCTTAAAAATAGACCTTTGATCCGCTATCATCATCTTAAAGTGAGAGAGTGTGATATTCCAAAGACAGCCTTCCAAACCCGTTATCGTCACTTTGATTTTCTTGTCATGTCTTTTGGGTTAACCAATGCTCCAACAGCCTTTATGGACCTTATGAATCCAGTGTTCAATCAATATCTTAATATGTTTGTCATTGAATTCATAGACGATATTCTTGCATATTCCCGAAGTGAGGATGATTTTGCTGACCATCTTAGAATTATCTTGCAAACTCTTAGAGATCATCAATTATTCGCTAAATTTAGCAAGTGTGAATTTTGGTTAAGGTCAATTACTTTTCTGGGTCACATTGTTTTCGTTGAAGGCATTAGAGTCAATCCCCAAAAGACAGAAACTGTATAGAATTGGCCTAGACCTCCCTCCCCATCTGAAATTAGGAGTTTCTTGGGTCTAGCTAGTTACTACCATTGTTTTGTTGAGGTCTTATATTCCATTTCATCTCCCATGACTCGGTTGACCCAAGAGAAAGTGAAGTTCCTATGGTCGGAACCTTGCGAGAAGAGTTTTCAGGAGTTAAAGGCTCGACTCATTTCAGCCCCAATATTAGCTTTACCCATTGGTAATGATGGTTTTGTGGTGTATTGTGATGCTTCTAGAGTTGGTTTGGGTTGTATGTTGATGCAGAAGGGTAAAGTTATAGCTTATGCCTCTAGACAGTTGAAGCCTCATAAGAAGAATTACCCAACCCATGATCTTGAATTAGCAGCTGTAGTTTTTGCTTTGAAATCTTGAGACATTATTTGTATGGTGTTCATGTTGATGTGTTTACTGATCATAAAAGAATGCAGCATGTGTTTACTCAGAGGGAGTTGAATCTTAGACAAAGAAGATGGTTAGAGTTACAAAAAAACTACGATATGAGTGTGTTGTATCACCTGGGCAAGGCCAATGTTATGGCAGATGCTCTAGCAGGTTGTCTATAGGTAGTGTAGCTCATGTAGAGAATGATAAGAAAGAATTGGCTTATGATGTGCATCGTTTGGCTAGGTTGGATGTTAGATTACTTGATTCTGCTGAAGGGAGTATGTTAGTTCAGAGTAGTTCTGAGTCCTCTTTGGTCTCGAAGTTAAAGGAGAAGCAAGACAGGGATCCTAGTTTGGTCAGACTGAAGGAGTCAGCTAAGGACCAAAAGGTAAAGGTTTTCTCCTAAGGGGGATATAGTGTGTTGAGATTTCCGGGTAGATTGTGTGTTCCCGATGTTGATGATCTAAGGCAGAGAATTATGGCTGAAGCGCATGGCGGTCGATATTCTATTCATCCCGGTGCTACCAAGATGTACTGCAATTTGTGGAAAATCTATTGGTGAAATAGTATGAAGAAAGACATAGTAGGATTTGTGGCAAGGTGTTCTACTTTTCAACATGTTAAGGTAGAGAACCAAAGGCCCAATGGTGTAATGCAAGAGTTTAGCTTTCCTACTTGGAAGTGGGAAGAAGTGAATATGGATTTCGTAAATGGTTTACCTCCTTCTCGTCATCATCATGATTCGATTTGGGTTGTTGTAGACCGGTTGACTAAATCAGCTCATTTCTTGGCAGTGCATTTGTTTTATACAACTGAGGATTATGCTAGATTGTATATTCGATATTTCATTAGACTTCATGGAGTTCCTTTGGCTATTATCTCTGATAGGGGTACTCAGTTTACTTCCCAGTTTTGGAGATCTTTTCAAAGTGTCTCGATACCTAAGTTTGTCTAATTTTGGCTTTCCATCCACAAACAGATGGTCAGGCTAAGCGGACCATTCAGACTTTAGAAGATATGTTGAAGGCATGTGCACTTGATTTTAATGGTAGTCAGGATGAGCACTTGTCATTAATCGAATTTGCATATAACAATAGTTTCCATGCTAGTATTCAGATGGGCTTGTTCAAAGCTTTGTATGGGAGAAGATATAGATCACCTATAGGTTGGTTTGAAGTAGGAGAAGCAGCTGTGATTGGGCCTGATGCTGTGTTCAAGGATATGGAAAAAGTTAAGTTGATCCGAGAAAGATTGAAGATCGCTCAAAGTCATCATAAGTCATATGTGGATGTGAGAAGAAAAGATCTTGAGTTTAATGTTGATAATTTGGTGTACTTAAAGGTTTCACCCATGAAAGGGGTGAAGAGATTTGGGAAGAAGGGAAAGCTTTGTCCCCGTTATGTTGGTCCGTACAGAATTCTAAGCCGTGTTGGGAAAGTAGCATACAAGGTGGAGTTACCCGCAGAGTTGTCTAGCGTTCATCCGGTATTTTATGTTTCTATGCTTAAGAAGTGTATTGGTGATTCTGTCGTGTTTGATTCTTCTAAAAGCTTAGATATTCAGGATAGCCTTTTATTTGAGGAGATTCCAGTTGAGATTTTGGATGTTCAAATCGTAGGCTATGGAACAAAGATGTTCCTTTGGTTAAAGTGCTTTGGAAAAATCAATCTGTTGATATTGCTACGTGGGAAGCCGAAGCTAATATGCATGCGAGCCAAGTACCTTCACTTCTTTTCTATGAGTTCGGAGCGAGCAGAAGGTACCATTCTTTATTAATTCTGCCCTCTTCTTATTAAAGATTCAGTTGTATGTCTACTTCCATCATGAATTCGTGCATTTTGTAGGGTATCCGAAGGTATAGATTGACGTAATTTCTTTGAGTGAGTCGTTCCAGCTATACTTCCTCATTTTCTCTTATTCTTGGCCTAGATAGCAACATTCGAGCACGAATGTTTCCACGGGGGAGATATTGTAATACCCCGAGACTCTAACCAATAGTGCAACCATGACTCAAGCTCATGAGAAGTAAATTATACTGCTTTGGTTGTTTTATTATCAAGGGTGATGTGTTTTAAGGCCTCCAAGATTTCCTAGCGATTAAGTGAACCAAAACATTCCTTACCGATTGAATTCTTGGGAAGGATATTTCCATATTCAACTTCAAATTAGTATATCTCTCGTTATACAACGAATTATTGAGCTCATGACCTACCAAAATATATATAATTGAATTAGCTTTCCAACGATACCAATTTAACCCAAATACGGTATCGGAACCAAGAGTTATGCCCATTTTACTCTAGCATGTTAGGCTAAAAAACTGAGTGACGACATTTTGTGATAAGCTGTCACAAGTGTGATGACTTATCACCAATATTGTCAGCATTAGGAAGATTTCCACCCCCAGTGATGACATTTTGTGATAAGTTGTCACAAGTGTGATGACTTATCACCAATGTCGTCAACCTTAAGTAGAAAATCATAAAATCCACCCTTTTGTGATGACATTTCGTGACAACTTGTCACAAGTCTTACGACTTGTCACGAATGTCGTCAGCTATTTTTTCAGCAATTAAAGGATGTTTTTGCAAGGGTATTTTGGCCTTTTCCCATATTTTGGAGGCCCCTATATATATGAGAATTCTCATCTAAACCCTAATTTCTTCATTCTCTCTTCCAATTCTCGTAAGAAATACACCTAGGATTTTTATTTAAGGACATTAATCTTCCAAAAATCATCCATAAATCTTTAAGATTTCATCAAGAATCAAGTTCCTCATTGTGTAGGCTTCGAGAATCATTTATTACTAGTGCGGATAGAGTCTCAAGCACTAGAATTCATCCAATTTCAAAAATTATGGTATGTGGGGTTTTGAACAAGAGCAATTCTTTCGTTCTTGTGCCCAAAGTCTTGATTTCTATCATGGATTTATATGATTTTCCAAGTGGGTTTATACCCAAATTACTTCATCAAAAGATTATGAGAATATAAATTGTTCAAGCTTTGTTATACATGATTATTTTTCTATTCCCAAGTTATGACTAGATATTTAATATTGTGAATTTCATATTTCTACCGTGAGTTGATATTTCAAGTGCTTTCAAGATATTTGTCAAGCTTTAAGCTTCCTTATGACAAACTGGATTATTGAGTATATTGATTCATGTGATTGAGTTTTTACAATGAGTCTTGATATTTCCTCAAAGTTATTGATGTTTTCATGATTTAATGAATTGATACATTTTGATATTGAGAAAGATTGATTTGATTTGAGTCGAGTTAGAAATCCATAGATTAATTATGATTTGATAAATGACAAAGAGATTTGATTTGATCTTCATGATAAACCCTTTTGATAATTATGGTGGATTTCCTAATGCGTTCTGAGCTTGTGTCTGGGAGTAGTATTTAGCACCGAGCGAAAAATATGGTATTTCCTCGAAACTACGTGCCACCGTAGGATTGATATTGATAATTATGGACCAGAGGCCGAGTTTGAGATTGTGATCACTAAATTTAGGATATACTCCCTGGCAAGAGTACGACGCTCCTGTTAATGTGGATTTCTCTCCTTAGGAGGGCAAAATGTTAGACTCCATGTAGCTCACATGGTTTATGTCGGTTATAAGAACCTCTCATGTCCATAAGAGTTGAGTTTCTTGAATTACCGAGTCACTCCGAGTCTTGAGTTGAAGAGTTGAGTTAATTATGATGATTTATGAGTTTTTTATCATATGATTTATTTACTATGAGATCATGAAAAGTATGTTTCAATCTAACTCAAGCTAAGTGAGCCATCATTGTACATATGCATATTTTTATAAAATTGATGATGATATTTGCATTGTTGCATGCACCCCACATACTCAGTACATTCCAAAGTACTGACCCACATATTTTTCTATGGGTTACATTTTCTCGTAATGTAGGTTCAGGTACTCAGCCACATCCGCATTAGCGATATTAGAGTGCCTCAACTACATTCTACCAGTGGTGAGTCCTCATGGTTCGAGGACCGTGTCTATATTTTTAGTGATATCATTCTGTTTTTATGGCTTTCATTACTGTTTGAGTCAGTTGGGGGTTTGTCCCAATGGCTCCTTGATTTTGATGTTTAGAGTCTTTGTCAGACTAGAGGGTTGTTATGTATAGACATTCAATATATTTTGGTTGTACAGTCTAGTATTCCCCAGTATTTCTCTTGAACCAGATGTGGTATATCTCTTTGTTGTGCATGACAATTGTTGAATTGAATTCCTTGAGGTAGTGTCTGGCTTTGAGGGTTAGCTTGAGGCTACGTGTAGCCCTAAGCACCGTGTGGCATCTCGAGATGAAATTTCAGGGCGTTACACGTACATATGTCGATGCAACCCCTTATAAGGTTGATAGATATAGGTCATATTGGTGATAGACAATGTGCATGCAAGAATAAATGTTAAGTAAGTCCATAATAACATAATCGATCTAAGTACCATAAAGTAACCCAGTGTATATACCTCATCCGGCTCTACGAAACACAAAGGAAGGACCTACAATAACCTCTCTTCTTCGGCATAATGGCTCACGGATGAGGGGACCCCATGGGGTATTGGGAGTACACGTATACACCTACTTGTTCCTGATTTATTATTTTCAATAACCATCTTCATCATCAATCCACTCGGTCAGTACCAAAGATATATAGGTATATACCTATAATATGCATGGGATAAAATTGTTGCTAAAAGTGTGTAAGTTCATAAATCTATTGCCTGGGGTAAACTCCGAGACTAAATCATCATAAAAGTATAGAAGGGATTGAAATCTCTCTCGACTGAGGTAAATAATAGTAGCAAAACTATGGATCGGAATCTATCTCAGTCAAATCTCTAAACCTCATTTTTAGTCTCGAAGGCTCAAAAGTTATTCATTAAGATGGTATGATTTCCTTTATGAAGAAATCCATTTTTAAAGTGAAAAGGTGGGAATGAATCCTCTTTTAGGAAAAAGATTAATAAAACCATATTTTAGGAATCGTACCATTTACTATTTAAGTGATCATGAAAGTATCGAATCTGTGCTTGCTATCACCTGTATCCAAATAAAATGATTATAAGCATCTATATATCTATAAACACTAGAACTTCCTTTGCAAGGATAAAACACTTCCTGAAATCCAACCGATATCACAATCATGGCCTTAAGCCCAATAATACATATCCGACATAACCATAGAATCATAGTTTGGAATAACCATCCCAATCCATAAAGTAATCCATCAAATATTTTACTAAAGGATTATTAGTATTAACTATGCCTAACATACTAGCAACATAAGGTAAGAAGATCATTAAGCATTATAAGTATCTCCCTTGAAGGGTCAATTACCTCCCTAGCACCCGAATTCATAATTTAGGCTAAGTCGCAGTGTTCTTCCTGCAATCACATCCTAACATCCCTATCTAAATTCAATATATATAAAACATTATCTCAAGAAAAAGAGTGGGCAAAATGCAACTCGATGTCGAATCGCAATCCTTGAAACGTATGGCTTCGCTCTAGGATCCACAAATGCCATCACGCTACCAAAATAATAATTTACGTATCATAAAGAGTAAAATGAGATGCATACTACTATAATAAATGTTGGGTTGAATTTCGAGTCAAGAATGAGTCTACAGGGCCAGCAAACAAAATCCATAATTAAATCCATCACGAGGACCCTCAAAGGACAGGGAATGTGTGCTAAAAAGTTAAGCACAAAAGGAGCACAAATCGGATATCAAATCAACCATTAAAATGTAGGAATCTAAGACCTAATTTCAAAGAATTTTACATATAATTAGGATGGAAATTGAATGGAAAATTAATGGGAGATGACCATGGAGAGTTAGTCTATCTTACCTCAGCTTCTATAGACGATTTTCCACTTTTTCCTCTCTTTGAGCTCTTAATTTGGTATAAAAATAATGGAAGGAATGGTGGAAATAGGGTGGAGAAATGGGATTAAAAGGGCTAAAGGTGCCACTAAAGTGGACACCTAGGCGCTAAAGCAGCATCTCAGCCACTTTAGCATTTCTAGCAGAAAGTCGTGTGTGCCACAAAAATGGCCATTGAGCTCTAAAGCATACCACTGCCAATGGGCCAGGTCCATTAAATTGACCCAGAAGTGTTAAAGCGCATAGCTCTAAAGCAACCCAATAAGCGGTTAAGCGGTCCTATAAGGTGTCATGTACCAGCTTTTTTCCAAATCCAAAACAAACTCTGATGGGTTCTCAGTATTTTTTTGGAACCCTGTGCATGTGCGGATTAGGCGCGGTAAGTTTACTAGATAATAAATACGTATGTATTTATTTTTATATAAAGTATTTTGTGAATATTATTGATTAGAATAATTTTCATTTTTATCTTCTTGATTTAAGATGTTTTATTAATTCATATTCTAGATTAGATATTATCGTAATTAAATTATCTAGTGTTTTCGGATCCTCGTTAGTATTATGTAACCTTTTGTATTCTAGGCATAAACTATATAGTTGAGTTTCGATTTCTTTTAATGATTGATTCTTTTCGTAAGATGTATCCATTAATTTATATAATTGTTAAATTCTTTGTAGTAATATTCATTAACTATTTTTCTTCGTTCTTGTATTTTTTATTTTCATATATTTTATTAATATATTCAATTTTACTAATATTCATATTTGGGGGGTGATTAATGGTAGTTGATTAAATGATTTGCTATAATATTCTTTAGTTTTTTCTCTTAGTTTTTGTAAATCTTCTATATTATTTTTAAGATATTCTAAATATTCTATATCTTTTGTTTTAAAGTATTCAATTAAATTTATTTTTATAAGGTTTTCTGTTAATCTTATTTCTTCTATTTCTTGTTTCCAATATTTTAGATATTCGTAGTTTATCATTTTATTCTAAAGTAAATGTATAATAATCTATTCTATTTGAACTATATTTATATCTTGTTTGAGGTTATTTATGCTACTAACTATTTCTTCTTGTTCTCTTTTTAATGAATTTTTTAAACTATCTAAACTTTTATCTTTGCTTTTTTCTAGATTTTTTTTTTAAGGTTTCGTCTATCCATTTTAATTTTTCTATTAGATTTTCCATTATTTATCTAATTTATTTTCTATAATTAATTTATTTATGTAAGTCTTCTTGGTTTGCTCTAATTTTCTTAATATATCCTGACATTTTTAGTCTGTATAATATCCATCTGCATCTAAATAATATTGATGTTCATAATATATGCGTAAGTTTTCTATACTGTTTAATAATTCTTCCTCTTCATAATCTTGTAATTTTTCCCATATTATTTTCTTTATGTCTATAATTTCTATATCTCTAATTATATATAAAACAAGTATTTTAATATCATCTGTCATTTAGGCTTGATTAAATGTTGTTTCATAATATTTTTCAGTTGTTTGTTTTAGTCTAAGTAATTCTTGCATATTTTCATTAAGGAATTCTATATATTTTACATCTTTAGTTTCCATGTATTTGTCTAAATTAGTTTTTATTTGTTTTTCTACTAATTGTATGTTTCTCATATCTTTTTTCCAAAATTCTAAATATACATAATTTATCATAGTTAGTATGTGGGTTTGGCATGTAAGTATTTATAAGAGTAGTTCGGTAGGTGTGGTATATAATTAATTCTAGTCATAAAATACCTGTCAAATATTTTTTCCAATATGATTTTTCATATATCCACTATTTCTAAATCCTTAAGTACATATAAAAAAAGTATTTTAAATTTATCTACTATTTTGTCAGATAAATAATTATCCATTTTTCATAAAATTGCTATTTT
>NC_061117.1:150255241-150257037 GCF_002878395.1 Capsicum annuum | reverse complement strand
ACTATTAGCATGGTAATCTGGATACTTTTCCCTTAAACAGTGCCTCTACTTTGGTTACTCCCCTATCATAGCTTTCTTGCCTCACCGATTTTACCTTTAGGATGGCATAGTTCTTAGGGATTTTTCTCCTTTTTCACTTTGCTAATAAACTTATTAACATGCTATTTTTTGAATAATTCTACTATAAAGCAACTAACGTGAACTTATTTTATCATATCATGATTGTTAGGAATTTATGAATTTAGCTATTCATAATAGTAAATGAATATACCTGTTCTGGTAGTTTTGATAATTCTAAGCTTTATTCCTCCATAGATTTTTCCATTAAAATATACCTATTTTTTAATAAATAAGTAAACTTTTTGTTGTGGACAAGAGATTTTTTTGCTACAATGTCTGAAGGCTTGCCTTCATCTGAGAAAGTGCTCGTTTATTTATATTCTTAGAAATGAAAATGCGCACACTGTTTTTGTTTACATCTGTCAGCTATTTTACAAAAGTAAGAAAAACAGTTTTGCAAAGAGTCCTAAAGCTAATGTCTAATCTAATAATGGCACTACTTGCCAAAAATCTAATAATGACACTACTTGCCATAAAAGACTAAGAAAAGTCAAAAAGCCTAAGGCTAGTTACATGATATTTACGTAAAGCTATCTAGCTATTTTAAATCTTCCATATTTCTTTTTCTCCTCGAATTACTTTCTTTGTCTTCTTTCTTTATCCGTAGTTATCTTCTTTTTATTGCTCTGTATCTCTATTATTGCTTCATATCTTGCATCTCCAGCTGTCACTTTTATCTTCTTTTATTCCAGTTGAACTTTCAGGACAATATTAACTTCTCCATTACATTTTGAACATTGATGGTCTGGATATTTATGTCCAATTAACTTGCAATATCTGGTTAATAACTCTTTCGAAATAAATTTTTCTCTAATGGCTCTAGCGATAGGTTTTTTCTCTGATTGAGTAAAGTCAAGATCCATTGCCTAATGTCCTCCATATCTTTTTCTCGTAGTTCCTTTGAATTTGAGTATACTATTACATTACCTCTCGAATATTAACTCTATATGGGATTTCTATTGTGATAAGTGTTTGCTAACTCTTGACGAATTGTGGATAGTCCGATAATTCTCTTATTTTCATAAAAATTTGGTATCTCAATTCTAGGTATTTCTGGTAGTGGAATAATATCTTCTGGTATAATCATATCTCGGGTCATTCCTATTTTTATAACTTGTATAGGTGATTTAACTTCATTATACAATATCTCTGCTGGTGCCGTATAAAGTTTTATAAAAAATAGGTTACCTTTGGTTATTTTTTTAAAAATATTAAATGAATCATATATTTCTGGTATATTGGATATTTCATTTTCGTCTTGGGTATATATGGTACTAAGTAGTCCATATTCGTAACAAGTTTTTACTAGACTTGGTTTGGTTTTGGGTAAAGTAATTAGCTTATCGTATCCGGTTAGCTTCTGGGTTATATAATTCGTATGTGGTTCTTGGATGTTTATAGCTCTGGGGTTGGTATTTAAGAAGGTTTGTATTTTGTAAGTATTTTCTATGTATGTTCGGGCTGTATAGTTGTAGGTCTTTTTGTCTTGGTTTAAACTATCTCAGTATGTGGTAATTTGTGGGGGTATGAACATAGGATCTTTTGGTGTATTTAGACTAAATGGTTTATCAAATAGCCTGTTTAGGTTCATATTTGTGTTTTTCCTAACTCCTTTGCATGTACCTGCAGAAGTAGATTGATAAACGTTATGGGTTTTATGGAGTGTCCCAACGTCT
>NC_061117.1:150118584-150252241 GCF_002878395.1 Capsicum annuum | reverse complement strand
GTTTTTTAAATTATATAAACTATCACATGTACTTTTATCTAAATTTAAAAAACTCACTACGAGAAGAACAACACAAGATAATAAATAACATTGAAAATCTAGAATTAGATATACATTATAGCACAGATAGGATAAATTATTATACAGGAATTTGTAACTCTGCAATTACAACAGGATAAAATAATTAATGAATATATCTTACGAAAAAAGTAAATTATTAAAAGATATTGAAATAAAATATCCACGCAGTAATAAAAATAGATTCACTAGAAATCTACTAAATCTATTATAACTATTAAATCCGCGTGAAATTTTTTTTCAAGAAAAAGGATTGGGATCTAAGAGATATGTCATGTCAAGGAGGAGAGATATCTAATACGATGGATTGTGACAAAGCGCCTCTTGGTGATAGGCCAAAAATAGTAAATAATGTGACACTCTAGATATTATGACAGTATAAAAGTACTTAAGAGTAAAGTTAGAAATACTAACCTATAAGAGGGAACCACACCCCTATCAAGAAAGAGATAGGCATCATCTTGAAAAGAGCAATGAAGATTCTAGTACTTATATATTTTTGAAATAACCATGCATCCGTAATGGTATAGAACTGATTTATACAATTCCACAAAAATGAAGAATTTTTAGGTGAAAGGATGTTAGTGCATCTTTATCGGCCCAAGCTTCAAATAATTTCACACAAAATGTTCGCTACACAGCCTTTGTGAAATTGTCAACTGCCTAGTCCTCCTTGAGATCTAAGAAAATGAGACATTTCTCACGTGCCTTTTTTATTCACCAAGTAATTTACATAATTGGGATCAGTATATCCAACCAACTCATAATATCTCCTGGTGATTAAAAAAGAAACAAATCGAGAGTGCCCTTTAGATACCCCCAAAATTTCTTTTGCAACTTCTAAGTAGGATTTCTTTGTATAGGGCTAAGCTCTTGTCACATACTACCACTAAACATGATTATCAATCCTGCTAGCTATAAAGAGGAGAAAAGTTCCAATGAATCCTTTGCACATTATCTCATTTACTAGAGGACCAGGTCCCTCATTATCTAGTCAAGTGGCAATTACTATAAGAATATCAATAAGCTTGAAATTTTCTGTATCAAACCTATTCAGCAGCTCTTTGATGTACTTTTGTTGACAAATCATGATGCCTTTGAACTTCTATCTAACGTGTAGCGTACGGAAGAAATTTAGCTCATCCATCATTCTTATCTCAAATTAATTTCCCATGAGCTTATTTTTGAACACCAATCTATTAATAGGCTTGTGTACCAGGTCCCAAACATTATTTTTGTCAAACTGATGAAGCTTTTCTTTCATAGCTAATTATTTTTGTCACACACCTTGTAGTTTGAGAACTTTATCCCTGGCAAACCCCGTACCAAGTCCTTTAACATTATCTTATTATGAAAGATGGAATTAAATGTCCCATTATTTCACACCATAGTTTAGCATCATCACTCACATTAAAAAGGCAGGTCAAATCTCCAACGTAGATGGAATCAATATCTATTACATATATGTTCGTGCATCTTTTGGCTACTACGATAATTTCACCAGATTAAATATGTGTGAAGTTGCATGAGGTTTAGATAATATGAATAAGGTTCCTTTGATAGTTGATCAACTTGTTCAAAACTCAGTTCATCAATTTTAGAAACATTTACTTGTTGCCCAGCTTCAAAGGGTCCTGGAGGAGTACCAGGTACCTTCAAATCTAACATAGATTAAATGTTATTATCTTGTTTTACTTGCCTTAATAATCTTTCTTCTATTTGATATATCAACTATAACCCTTTGAATTTTCAATAGTTCCTCAATCCCAACTTCATTCTGAATCTTTTTCATACATGCATTATACACCTTGTGATTTCTGAATGTCATATTAAGTAGACCATAAAAAAGTTCCTTCACCATCAATTGTTCAAAATGATACGTTACTTATGGCATAAGCAAGAGACTTCTCATATTTTTCTATTTCAAGAAAGTATGATTTCTTTCCATTGCAAAAAGAAATGCTTTAAGTAGACACTATTCATAAACCATTTTTGATTGCCTCCTCACACTCCACATTACAAAACAATCATTGATTAGATTTAGGAATACAAATTAACTTGGGTCACCTATAGTGAAACAAAGATTGGATGAGATTTATTTTTGTACAAGTCGGTAGAGCGATTTTTCATTTTGAGACCAGGTCTCTTTAAATCCCCTTTAGTATCAACACTACTCAGATTCTCACTTTTAGCAAAAGTGAAGACCTTACAATTATCTTTGTAATGACCACGACCACAACAAGTACACAACAAATTATTAGGATTGGACATACACTTACAGTAAGGATTGCGGGGAGCTTTACATTTCTAAGGACGTTGAAATACCATGCCTTCACTTGTATTTTGAATCATTTTAGTAAGATGACCTAGCGTCTCTAAAGAGGTTGTCCACTGGGGAGATTTCTTACGATCAGCCCTGATTAGAACTAGGTCTACCTATAGTGCCTTATTTTGGTCAAGAGAAATAGTGAGATCTAACTTGACCTTATAGTTCATTTAATCAAGGTCAAATTGTATGCACTCACCTTCTCATTGATCATCTTTCATAACTTTTCTTAAGCTTGTCAATTAACTTATTATTTTCAGTTGACACCCTCTTACCCTCTCATTCAAGTTTACAAATTTCAGTAGATAAGGAGACTCACTATACTTAAAAAATGCTGAGTTCTTTAACTAGATATTTCTTTTCATCAGCAAGACCATGATTTGCATCAATCAATACATTAGAAAGAGATCTTAACTACATTCGAGAGTAATCCTTTAAAATTTTCTAAAAATCTATAAAGTTTACCTCTTATTTTTCTTCTTTAGAATTTGACATTTCCATGAGAGCAAATAATGAGTCAATGTTTGAGGGCTCGTCTTCACCAACCAGTGTTGATGTATCTTATTGATCATTTTCACTTCAGATTTATTGAATGTATCTCCCTATTCAGCTTGAGTCTGCTCAAAATATAATCGACATCATCCCTTCTTTTAAACTTCTCAGGGACCAAGTCCTTTTTGTGAACTTTCTTAGGGTGGTTTTGCTATAGTCCTTTTTGTCTTGCTTGTGAAGAGGACATTCTTTGATGAAGTGTCTAGGATTTGCACACTTGTGAAAGTAGTTATTACCTTTAACATGCTTGCTCGTACTGATATTTTTAAGAAAACCTTCATGATCAATTTACAGGGCTTCCTAGATTCCTTTGGTGGTCTCACAATATGAGATTCAGTTGTACTAATCATGTCCAAAACAACACATAAGGAACTTTTTAGCTTTTGAATTTTTCTCAAAAACCTTTTATCGACATTGTTGATTTTATTTTTGGCATAGATTTAGTAACACCACTTCTTTTACTATATTTATAGGAATGAGGGGACTAACACAAATGACATCCCATAACGCACAAACATCAACCATGATGAAATTATACATTTTTGTCATCCACCGTTTTCACGACCTAATTTTTATGTCATGATGGTACCTACTTTATCCAACCAGTAGGTAAGCTTAACTGTCACTGAAGCTATGAGCAATGAGCTAATTTAGTGGGAAAATGACATAAATTCTGAAAATTTGCAATTAAAGACTTACAACTGTAAACCACGTAAATAATAATAATAATAGTAATAATAATAATAATAATAATAATAATAATAATAATAATAATAATATGGAAGATAAATAAGGTAAATATAACATCCCACGAACTAGTAGTGTCAATACAATAGCCATCAAAAAATGAATATGAGTATTTTAATAGTCAAGCATACATCAGTCTCGAATAATGAAAGACTAGACAAATGTAGAAGAGAGAGAAAAGGTCAACTCCAGCTCTGAGAGCTCACCCTGTCTCCAAACTCTAAGCAGCATGATCGTCACATCAGCTGCGACGACTAGCACTAGGATTTGCACCAAAAAGGTATAGAAGTGTAGTATAAGTACCAAAGCTACGGGTACTCAGTAGGCATCATCGACCAACAAAGATAAATCATAATATAAGTATAATAAATATGCTAGATAAATAAGCTAAGTCAAGGTAAAAGATAAAACCTAGAAGAATTCACCATGTACTGTAAATAAATAAATAAACTAGAATAACAATGTACAAGAACACATAACTATCACTATAAAACTTGCCCCCATAAGCCAGTAAGTGCGAAAAAGTCAATAACCCAACGTGGGCACCCATAATTCCAGAAGATGCACACAAGAAAGTAAATGACTGGAATTACATTAAAATCATAACTGTGAATCCATCCATACCGTAAAATACCTTGAATAGTGGACTAGAACCAACTTTATAACCATCATAAGTAACCTCTCAATGTGGAATTTGAATCAAAATTCATATAATTAAATGCTGGTCTTCAACCATAACTCATATAGTCAAATACCAGGCTTGAACCAAAACTCACATCATAAATAATGCTAGAATCAAACCAATCTTAAGATCATAAGTCGTCGGACTTGAACCGAAACTGAAATTAACTCACTAGTACCATTCTAACATAAGTGTCATGTATACAACCTCTTAAAGATCCTAAATATACAGTCTAAAGGATACAATGCACCTATAAAGTTTACAAGGAACTAATAATAGTCTTTGCCTATGGTGGGCCAGAGGAAACCCACTTCTAATCCAAAAAATTCATTCTAAGGCAAATTCTTCCCTATATAGTCTAAGCCACCTAAATTTTATTATACATATTAATTAAGCTATATTTTGTCCTAAGTAAAAGTTCTACCTAAAACATTATCAACTAAGTCAATTATGCCTAATTTACGGTTCTTTACTTGGCTAAATGATCTAAATTAAACTATTTATGCCTCCGCCACCTAATTTTCAACCCATATCTAGCACATTATAATAAATATACTATAATTAAGCTTAATATAAAAGAAAGGTAACCCCATCCTACCTGAAAGCCAAAGAAATCCCGATGAAATCTACTAAATCGATGATTTTCCCTTTCGAAAAGCTTCCACACAATGCCACACTATAAAAAATCTAATTTACTCATCAACATGAAAACAATAGCACCCATATTGCATTTTTATACTTTGGGTCTAAATTTACATAAAAATTCCATGTGGGGCTCACTTGGAGAATCGCACTTTTGAAATCGTCAACGCATCCCTCTATGCTCAAGTAATATTTACCCTCAAGAATGGGTAATTTCTAGGCCCAGATAGTGATACAATCAACCCACTAATATTTTAGGGATTTTTGGAAATAATTGAGAAATTAAACATGGAGCTAATGAGAACTTACCAAGCATTTAGAGAAGGAACAAATATTTTAAGCTCACGAACACCCCAAAATCATCTATTTATGTTTATACCAAGTTTCCACATGTTCTAGGGTTTCCCACTCTTGAAATTGTTTGAAAATTAGAGAAAGTCAGACTAAGTGATCAATTTAATGGCTTCCAAGTACCGCTAAAGCAGGCACTAAGCTGCTTTAATGGCACTAGGCTACTTTATTGGTCAGCGATTACGAATCCAAGAGCTGCTAAAGCAACGCCTGCACTTACCTGGAATACCTCTAAAGTAGACAAGCTAGTGCTAAAGCAACTCTCGGGTCTGAGCTAGATCACTAAAGCTCTTCGAAGCTGCTAAAGCGGCCAAAGGGACGCTTTAGCGGATGCAGTAGCTGGAAACTTGGAATTTTTCAAAGTTTCCACCAACCCCCTAGGATTGCAAAATGAATCCTATATACGTAAACAAACTATGCTTCCCTACAAAATTTTATGTTTCAAACACAATGAAAAGTCAAAATTTTCATCTGAGATCATTTAAATGAAAACTGGGTCGCATACCCATGTGCCATTTTTATCAACTTTTGGTCCATAGCTTGGAATGAGTTTGGATGCCTTGGGACCCAAACCAAAGATCCCCCCCTAAGCCTAAAACTTATATTTTGGAGTTGTTGGAACTATCAAAATTTGCATGTAAGGTTGTTTGACTAAAGTTTTTGCCTAGTAGCCAATTCTAACTGGGGAGGACTTCAAAACATGAAATTGACTCTAAAAACTAAACAAACTGCTCGACAACTGAGCTGTTAGGTACAACAAGTCAAAAATGACTTAGGGCAGCTATAAGAAATCTCTAATTGACAAAAATATAATGAAATGAAAAATGACCTTAGGGTCATTATATTATCCACTGCTATAGAACTTTAGTCTGTGAAAGTAAAGGGTTAGGATATCCCTAGAGCCTCAAACAAGCGACAATACTAGGTATACATCTTGATCTAGATATCCCAAGTATCCTCCTCTAATTGGAAGTGTCTCCACTGGACCATAACCACTAGAATCTCTCTAGAATGCAACCTCCTAATATCCCTAGCTAAAATGAACATAGGCTCCTCTATGAAGGTCAATTGCTCATCCAACTGAATGGAGTCCCATTGAAGAACATGAGAAGAATCAAGAATGTACCACTACAATATAAGAACATTAAAGATTATATGAACAACAACAAAATCTGGGGGTAAGTATAATACCCCAAATTTGTAAGCTTTAGACCCACCAAGAGGTAGACTATTTTATTAGCTTTCTAATACCACCAGTCTCACCTTAACCTGATATTATAGTAAAAAGTTATGGTAAATTAACTAAGCAACTGTCAAACTACCACTTTCCACAACTTTGGCAATGACTCATTGTCAGACACAACGAGTCATAGTGAATACTCGCCGTCATAATAGTAATAAATCAAGAAATTAGCTCCTTGACAATGACTATTCATGATGAAGCATGGTAAGACGTAACGAGTTTTTAGGAAGGAGTCATTGTCATAAAAGTAAGGACCCCAGGCTTAGGTCCTCAGGTCACGACGTTATGCTATGAATCATGACCTAACCCTATGAGTTATAGCCTAAGCCATTATGACTGTTTCCCAAAATTTTTTGAAGGATTTAAAAAGGGGATTTTTGGTCTTTTCACATTTTTTACCCCCAAATCTATTTCGTTTAGGATTTCCTAAGGCTGGAATATACAAAAAAATGCCCCAGATTCTTTATTAAGTCATAAATTCAATTGACACCAAGAAAAAAGCTATTATTCTTATCCATAATCCAACTTAGGGTTCCACAGCTTCAAGCACAAATTCCAAGGAGTTTTCAAGAAATTCATCTCCAGGTATGTTGGATTTTATCAATGGGTACCTTTTACCCATTGAGACTAAAATATTTCCTCAACTCTTAAGTTTAAGTTACCCTTTAAATTTAGAGTTCCTTGGTAAGTATGAGTTTTCTTGTAATTAAACCATAAGTACATATTTTCCTATAAGTTTTGTATCTTTCCATACTCAAAATCATGGGTTATCTTTTTTATTGTTAAACCATTGAGTTTTGTCTTCAATTAAGAAATTCCTCATAGTCATATTTTAATATTATCATATTTAGTTACATTAGTCAGAGTTGGTGGGTTATAAATAATCGATACCTAGGGATTATGCTTATATCAATTTACATGTATTTGATCACTCAGATTATTCACTATTGATATCTTCAAAATGTAATTATAATAAGAAATGCAATTTTCAGTGCTATTTTGTTGGGAGTAGTACATAGCACCGAGTGAAAGCAGGGATGAAGGCCCACCCATCAACTAGTCATAAGATCTTTAGTATAAGTCTCTAAGTTCTAGAACTAAGGTGACACTGTAGGTAATAAGGGGTCACCTGCCAATTGAGGACTAACACCCTAGTCCATTAGGACATCAACTTAATGAATCCTCCCCATCCAGTGTTTGTACCCTTGGTAACTTACTAAATAACCTTCTAACTAGGTTATAGATTGGACTGCGGTCAGCTTAGATTAGGGTATATCAGTTAATTTTAGCTCCATGGTCTTCAATTTATGTTTCAATCTCAAATTTTTCATGACCTTGTATTCATTTATTATGTTTTCATTTAGTCCATCTTTAAACTTTTTCTTGCATTCAGTTTACCATGTTTCATGCATTCATGTTCAGCTTACATTAGTTAGTTTTCCCATCTCACATACTTAGTACATTCAAAGTATTGATCACATACCTTTCTGGCACTATATTATCTTATAATATTGGTTCCGACACTTAGCATCTAGATTGCGATGAGTATGATTTAGTACCACATATAGAAATAGTGTTTGGTGAGTCCTCATCATTCGAGGACTAGTTATCAGTATTTATTTTTAGTTTTCTTTTAGTTTTAGTAAGTTGGAGTTAGTTGGGGGCATGTTGTAACAACTCATACGAGTAGAGGCTTTCAAAAAATAGACAATTAGTTTATATTTCAGCATGTTGGTTTTAGTCAGAAAACTCTAGTTTTGATACTCTTATTTAGCATTGATCCTTTTATCATTATTACCATATTATTTCTGTTAGCTTCCATCCAGTATTTTATTACTTCTTTAGTGTTTTTATTGTTATGCCAGTGTAATACCCCATATTCTTTATAGTTCAGTTCAGCTCATAGTGTATGCATAAGAGGCTTAGAACATGAAAATTTAGCTAGGTGTTGGAGAATTGGTCTTATTTTTGGCCTCTAAACTTTGATGATTTTATTTTTGACCTTTTCGACCTTATAATATCAATTTTAAAGTTAATTCATGATTGGGGTGTCAAAGGTACTTCTTGAGTTAGTTTTAAAATTTTTGGACGAGAGCAAGGGCATGTTTTGAAGACCAAAATAGTAGCAGTTTGTGATAGGCCCGAGATATGCACTCCATTCACCACTAAGGTAGCCCGCGATATAGCCCATGGTGCATGCACTAATCCGACACTTTAGAGCCTATGGCACGTGCTTTATCGTGTGCCCCCTTATTTTCCAGAGTCTGTTTGCATTTTTACAAGGACAATTGGGTCTCTTCCCTTCGCACAATTGGTCCATAATACGTGATTTGGGGCCATAAAAGCTCAAATTTTCATCTTACTTACAAAATACTCTCAAAATAAGAGCATTCTCTCTTATGATCAAACCCTAGTCTCCTCAAAAGAATCAAGGAAATTCAAGCTTAATTTTCAAGAAATCTATCAAGAATCTTCATGAATTCTTCAATTAAAGTACGTGTGATGTTCATCCATAGGCATTTTTCACCCATAAAGTCCAAGAAAATATTTTGATGTTTTAAATCATGAATTTCCATGTTTACAATGAATTATCTCCATGAAGTTTTATGAATTTTGATTATGCATGTTGTTTACAAGTGTTTATTGTTGGGAGTGATCCTCATACATTGGAATGATGATATTTTCATGTTAACTCCCTGATTTATGGTTTTTAGTATTGAAGCTATGTTATTATTACTTGTTTTAAACCATTCTCGTGCTTTAATTCATGACCCGTATGTATTTGATGAAATGCCTAAGTAACTTGGATTTTGAACAATAATCCTGTACTATAGTTTTAAAGTTTCATATGACCTTATTATTATTCTGTTCAGTGTTGGGGGTTATGAATACCAAAAAATTAGTTGTTTACATAGTTTTTAGTATTTGCAGAATAGTTTCAGATAAACCATGAGCATTATCATTCAATTAGTTATCATGATCATTTTTTAGCTCAATCAATCTTAGTTTAGTCCAGTAATTAGCGTCATTTTAGTTGAGTTTAGGATTTAGCACAGAGTGAATTAAGGCATGGTGGTTTCCCTATCAGTTAGTTAAAGTCGTTAGTAACAGTCCCTGTATTCTAGAACTACGTAGACAGCGTAGGATATGAGGAGTCACCCACTAATTTAGGCTTGACTTCCTCTCAGGGGTCACCCGTCAGTTATGCTTAACAGCCAGGTCTTTCGGGACATTAGTTTAGTGGATCTATATAAGCAGTGTTAGTACCCGTGGCACAGTGTTGACACCCTTCTAACTGGGGTCACAGGTTGGGCCCCAATTAGCTCATATTGAAGCATGTCAATTAGAAGATACCTCCCACAGTCTCAGTCTAGTATTCAGTTTAGGTGTTTTTGAACATACCATATAGATAACCAATTATTCTGTTATCAGATTTCAATATTTCAGTTTACAACTATTTCAGTATTATGTTATATGCTTGGTCATGCATCCTTAGATTTTACAGCTTTCACACTTCTTATGCATCAGTTATCTCATGTTATTCAGTCAGTAGTATTTTATGTACATGAGCCTATGCATTTTAGCCTAACCTCATCTTGCATACCAGTACATTCAAAGTACTTATCCCATATATTTTTTGAGCTATGATGTCTTATATGATAGGTTCGGATGCTTAGTTTCCTGATCGCGCTTAGATAGATCCGCCTATCAGTAATAATAATTAAGGTGAGTCCTTATCTATCGAGGACATGACTATTTATTTTAATTATTTTAGTAGTTCAACTTTTCATTTTAGTTAGACAGTTGAAGTTAGTTGGGGCATATCCTATCTACTCTTTTCAGTCAGTTAGAGGCTTTCAGATAATAGATAATTAGTCAGTTTATCAGTTATTTTTATTAATTTTATCAGTGTATTTTAGACGCTCAAATTTATGAATTATAAGTATTTCAGTATTTAAAACCTTATGGTCTACCCAGTTGTTTCTGCATATGATGTTCATAATCAGTTTACTCAGTGCTCACAGTAGGTACCAACTCATTGGTCATCTTGTGGTCTTTCAGGATTGTAAGCACCATTGTCAAAACTAGGAGGTAGCCTCAGGTTATGACAAAACTTAGTATTAGAGCCTATGATTTTACAGTGTCCTGAGAAGTTTGAATGTCGTATTGAGTAGGGTCTTGTGAATGGGTGTGAAGTGCACCACACTTATGGATGAGGGGCTACAAAATATTTTAGGAAAACTTTCCCTTCTTTCAGTATTTATGTCGTGCAAGTGAGCATGAGCTCTATTTAAACTATCTTTCTAATCCATTCTTTATGTTGTTTTAGAAAATGCCTCTCAAAAAGAATAACGGAAGAATAAATAGAAATCATCCTATACCTCTGCCTCTTTAGGAAAATCCCCTAAATGAGAATGTCTCTTATGCCATATTCGAAGCTACATTAACTACCTTAGATCACTCATTAGCAACTCAGAATAATCAGTTGGCTGCTGTCCCAGCCAATCTAGTCTCCAACATAACTGCAGCTAGGATTTAGGACTTTACCCGAATGAACCCTCCTTTGTTTTTGAGATCTAAGTCTGAGAAAGATCTGCAGAAATTTCTTAATATTGTTCAGAAGGTGACTGATATTATGGGTTTCACCTTAAGTGAGAGTGCAAATTTTGTTGCTTACTAGTTGTAGGATGTAGCTCATATATGATATAAGTAGTGAAAGGAGGATAGGGGTGCTGAGGCAGGGGAAAACCTTTTTAGATAGGCTTATTCCCTTAGAGTTGAGGCAAGCTAAGGTGCTAGATTTTATTAATTTAAAGAAGGGTAATATGACTGTGAAGTAGTATTCGCTTAAATTTACTCAGTTGGCGGGGTATGCTCCTTCTATGGTGGATAATAATTGATCTAGAATAAGTAAGTTTGTTTTCAGTATAGCTGATAGTATGGTCAAAAAGTGTAGGACTACTATGTTGATTGAGGAGATATATATATCTATGTTTATGGTACATTCTTAGCAGATTGAGGAGTGAAAGCTTAAGGAGAGAGAGAGAGAGAAAATAAGAGTGCCACAATGGGTAGCTTTAACTTCTCTTACCCGAGGTTAGAGGGTGGTAACCATTCTCAGTTCTGACAGAAGTTTTTATCCCAAACTCTATCTTCAGCTTAAAGTTTTTATCCCCAACTCTATCTTCAGCTAGTGCACAAGTTACAAAGTTCAAAACTAACAGTCAGGATAGGGTGCCAGGCTCCAAATCCCAGAGTAGTGTGAATAGTGGTTGTACTAATCCTCTTTGCCAGAAATATGGTAGAAATCATTAGGGGGTGTGCAAGTCTAGTAGTGATATGTGCCTTGGGTATGGCAAGCCAGGCCACAGGGCAAGAGAGTGTCCAGTAGTTTTTTAAAGAGGGTAGAAATGATCGCTAGTAGGGTTAGTCTAATTCTTTAGCAGCGCCAGCAGGGCCCAATACAGCAGGGCGCTACTTCCAGTGCCATCTGTGGACAGGAATAGAACAGGCTTTATGCACTTCAGTCTCCACAGGATTAGGAAAGTTCTCATGATGTGGTTACTAGTACGTTATAGGTTTTTTACCTCCATGTTTATGCTTTGTTAGACCCCGAAGCTTTGCTATTTTTTTGTAACCGCTCTATATAGATATTAATTTTGGTGTTAATCTCGAGTATTTAGCAGAATCCTTCTCAGTGTCTACTCCAGTGAGTGTCTCTATTATAGCCAGGAAGGTACACAGGAACTGTCCGGTCGCAATATCTCAAAAAGTTACTTTAGTTGATCTTGTGGAGTTAGAGATAACTAATTTTGATTTCATTCTAGGCATGGATTGGCTCCACTCATGCTATTCTTGAGTTGACTATAGAAATAGAGTCATTCAGTTTTAGTTTCCAGATGAATCAGTCATTGAATAGAGGGGTAGTACTTCAGTTCTTAGGGGTCAAATTATTTCATACCTTAAGGCAAGAAAAATGATTTCCAAGAGTTGTGTTTACCATTTTGTTTAAGTCAAAGTCTCTAATTCTGAGACCTCAAGTCTTTAGTCTATTTTAGTAGTGAGGGAATTTCCAGATATATTCCCTGAAGATCTTACTAGAGTTCCTCCCGTAAGGGAAATTGACTTTAGAATAGATCTCCTCCCAGATATACAGCCTTTGACTTCAGCTGAGCTTAGGATTTAAAAGAATAGTTGTAAGATCTATTTGATAAGGGATTCATTAGGCTTAGTGTTTCCCCATGGGGTGCTCCAATTTTTTTTGTACGTAAGAAAGTTGGTTCTTTCAGAATTTGCATTGATTACCGTCAGCTGAACTATGTCATAATCAAGAATAAATATCCACTCCCTAGGATTGATGAATTGTTTGACCAACTTCAAGGTGCCAGTTATTTTTACAAGACAGACCTCGTATCCGGCTATCATAAGCTCAGAGTCAAATAATGTGACATTCCAAAAATAGTTTTCAAAATTCGATATGGTCACTTTGAGTTTCTAGTCATGTCTTTTGGACTAACGAATTCCCTAGTAAACTTTTATAGACTTGATAAATAAAGTGTTCAAGCATTAATTGGACATGTTTGTCATAGTCGTCATTTATGACATTCTTGTCTACTCCCACAGTGAAAATGGACATACAGACAATCGTAGAATTGTATTGCATACTCTTAGAGCCCATCAATTATTCGCCAAATTCAGTAGGTGCAGGTTTTGTCTATGATCAGTAGCTTTCCTTGGCCATATTATTTATGATGATGGAATTAGAGTTGACCCTAAAAAAACTGACATAGTAAGAAACTAGCCTAGACCCATTTCTCTGTCAGATATCAGGACTTTTTTAGGTTTTGTTGGCTATTAACGATGGTTTGTTGAAGGTTTTTCATTTTGTTGGATACCCCATGTGCATATTGAATAATAAGAAAGTCAAGTTTAAGTGGTCAGATTCTTGTGAAAATAGTTTTTAGAAGTTGAAGACTCGACTTACCTCAGCCTCAGTTTTGAGCTTGCCAGATGGTTTAGATGGGCTTGGTGTTTACTGTAATGCTTCAAGATTTGGCTTGGTTTGTGTTTTGATAGAGAGAGGTAAGGTCATAGCCTATGCCACTAGATATCTTAAACCCCATTAAAAGAAGTACCTACTCATGATCTTGAGTTAGTAGCTGTTGTATTTGCCTTAAAGATTTGGAGGTATTATCTCTATGGGGTTTATGTTGATGTGTTCACGCATAACAAATGTTTGTAGTATGTATTTCCGTAGAAAGATTTAAATCTTTGTCAGAGAAGGTGGTTAGAGTTGTTAAAAAATTATGATATAAGTGTTTTGTATCATCCAATCAAGGCCAATGTAGCGACATACGCCCTTAGTAGATTGTCTATAGGCAGCTTGCTTATGTTTAGAGTGATAAAAAAAGGTTAGTTCAAGAGGTTCATCAGCTTGCTAGATTAGGTGTCCGGTTGGTGGATTTAGCTGAAGGTAGTGTATGTGTTCAAAATAGTTTGGAATCTTCTTTGGTTTCCAAAGTAAAAGAAAAGCAAGATAGGGATTCCGGTTTTGTTAAGTTGAAGAAGCCAGTCAGAGATCATAGAGTAAAGGTTTTCTCCCAAAGAAAAGGTGGTGTGTAGCGATGTCAGGGTAGGTTGTATGTATCGTGTGTTGATGGGTTGAAATAATGAATCCCTGCAGAAGAGCATAGTATGCATTATTCTATTCCAGGAGCCACTAGGATATACTGTGATTTACAAGAAATCTCTTGCTGGAGTGGTCTGAATAGGGATATTGCTAAGTTTGTAGCTAAGTGTTCTAACTGTCTGCAGGTTAAGGTTGAACACCAGAGACCTAGTGGTTCATTGTAGGAGTTTAATATTCCCACCTGGAAGTGGAAAGAGGTGAACATGGACTTTATGCCAGGTTTGCCTCATACGCTTCGTCAGCATGATTCGATATGGGTTATTATAGAAAAAATGACCAAATCATCCCATTTCCTGCTAGTTCATACTTCCTATACACCCTAGGACTAGGTGATGCTTTATATTAGATAGTTGTTTAGGTTGCATAGAGTTCCATTGCCTATCATTTCAGATAGAGGTACTCAGTTTACCTCTCACTTTTGGAAGGCTTTTCAAAATGGTCTCGGGACCTAAGTTCATCTCAGTACTGCTTTTTCATACTCTGATAGATGGTTAGGTAGTTAGAACCATTCATACCCTAGATGGCATGTTGAGAGCATGTGCTATCGACTTTAAGGGTAGTTGGGATGATCACTTGACTTTAATTAAGCTTGCCTACAATAACAGTTATCACTCTAGTATTCAGATGGCTCTGTTTAAAGGTCTTTATGGGAGGAGATGTAGATCTCCTATTGGTTGGTTTGAGGTAGTGAGACTGTATTGATAGAGCCTGAACCAGTATTGGATGCGATGGAGAAAATTCAGTTGATCAGGGAGAGGCTTAAGATAGCCCAAAGCTGTTAGAAATCCTATGCAGCTGTGCGTAGGAGAGATCTTGAGTTTGCAGTTGTGGATTTGGTGTATTTGAAAATATCATCTATGAAGGGAGTGAAGAGATTTGAAAGAAGTGGAATCTTAGTCCCTGATATGTTGGCTATTACAAGATCTTGAGTCGTTATGGAAAGGTAGTGTACGAGCTTAAGTTGCCTGCAGATTTTGCATCAGTGCATCCTATGTTACATGTTTCTTTTCTAAATAAATGTGTTGGTTATCCACCAGTAGTTGTTCTATTAGAAAGAACAAACGTTCAGGATAGCCTTTTATATGAAGAAATCCTAGTCAAGATCCTAAATTGTCAGATTCGTAGACTACTAAATCGTCAGATTCGTAGACTAAGGAACAAAAAAGTTCCCTTGGTCAAGGTTCTTTGGCGAAATCAATCCGTAGAGGGAGTTACTTGGGAAGCAGGAGTAGATATATGAACCAAGTTCCCTCACCTCTTCTCTACAAACTAAGACTCAGTTTAAAGTAATAGTTTTTTCTCAGATTGTATCTTTTCATACTCATAATATTGCATGGATTCATGTATCAGTTTAGTCATGTATCATATTTCAGACTCAGTCATGTAATCCTATTTTCAGTTATTCATATTCAGTATATAATCTCGGTTCCTCATTATTCTCATATTAATCGGTCTTATTCGAGGATGAATGTTCCCAAGGTGGAGATATTGGAATACCTCGTATTCTTTCTAGTTTAGTTCAGCTCATAGTGCATACAAAAGAGGCTTAGAACCTTGAAATTTAGCTAGGTGTTGGAGACTTAGTCTTATTTTTTCCCTCTAAACTTTGATGATTTTATTTTTGACCTTCCCGGCCTTAGAATGTCAATTTTAAAGTTGATTCATGATTGGGGGTGTTAAAGGTACATCTCGGGTAAGTTTCAAAATTTTTGGACGAACGTAAGGGCATGTTTGGAAGACCAAAACAGTAGCAACCTGTGATAAGCCCATGTCATGCACTCCATTTCACCGTTAAGGTGGCCCGCGGCACATTCTCCATTCCGTCTCTCGAAAGTTCGCCGTGCACTCTCTATTGCATGCCCCCTTATTTTGCAGCTTTTGTTTACATTTTTGCAAGGACAATTGGATATTTTCCCTTCACATAATTGGTCCATAACATATGATTTAGGGTCCCAAAATCACAAATTGTCATCTTACTCACAAAATCCTCTCAAAAGAAGAGCATTATCTCTCAAGATCAAACCCTAGCTTCCTCAAAAGAATCAAGGAAATTCAAGCTTAATTTTTAAGAAAACCATCAAGAATCTTCATGAATTCTTCAATTAAAGTATGTGTGATATTTAACCATGGGCCCTTTTCAAACATAAAGTCCAACAAACTATTTTGATGTTTTAAATTATGAATTTCCATGTTTATAATGAATTATCTCCATAAAGTTTTATGAATTATTATTATGCATGTTGTTTACAAGTTTATTATTGGGAGTAGTCCTTACATATTGGAATGATGGTATTTTCATGTTATCTCCTAGATTCATGGCTTTTAGTATTGAAGCTAAGTTATTATTACATTTTTTAAACCATTCCCATGCTTTAATTCACGACCCACATGTGTTTGATGAAATGACTAAATTACATGGATTTTGAAAAATGATCCTTTACTATGGTTTTAAACCTTAATATGACCTTATTGTTATTCCATTCAGTGCTAGGGATTATGAATAACCGAAACTTAGTTGTTTACATAGTTTTCAGTATTTGCAGAACGGTTTCTAATAAACCATGAGCATTATCATTCAGTCAGTTGTCATGATCAATTGTTAGCTCAGTCAAACTTAGTTCAGTATAGTAAACATTGTTAGTTCAGTTAGGAGTAGGATTTAGTACTGAGTGAATATGGAGATGGCGGCTTCCAGATCAATTAGGCATAGTTGTTAGTAACAGTCCCTGTATTCCATAACTACATAGCCAGAGTAGGATAAGAAGTTAGTAGATCCACACAGGCAATGTTAGTACCTTTGACATAGTGTTGACACCCTTCCAACTGGTTCATAGATTGGACCCTAATTATCTCATATTGGGGCATGTCGGTTAGATGATGCCTCCTACAATCTCATTCCAGTATTCAGTACAAATTTTAGTTCAAGTTTGTTTGATAATAGCCTACGGATGACTAGTTATTCAGTTATCAGATTTTAGTATTTCATTTTACAGACTATTTTAGTATTATGTTATATGCTTGTTCTAGTATCCTCAGATTTTATAGCTTTCACGCATAATATACATCAGTTATCTCATGTTATTCAGTTAGTCAGTATTTTATGTACATGAGCCTATGCATTTTAGCCTAACCTAATCTTTCATACTAGTACATTCAAAGTACTGATCACATACATTTTCTATGCGCTATGATGTCTTAAATCATAGGTTCGGACGCGTAGTTTTTTGATTGTGCTTAGATAGATCTTCCTATCAGAAACAGTAGTCTTGGTTAGTCCTCCTCTATCGATGACATGGTTATTCATTTTAGTTATTTTAGTTGTTCAACTTTTTATTTCAGTTAGACAGTTGGAGTTAGTTGGGCCTGTCCCATCAATTTTTTTCAGTCATTTAGAGGCTTTCAGATAATACAAAGTTAGTCAGTTTATGAGTTGTTCTTCTTAGTCTTTTCAGTATCTTTTCAGACGCTCAAATATACGACTTATTAGTATTTCAGTATGTAAAACCTTATGTCTCTACCCAATTATTTCCTCATATGACATTCATTATCAATTTACTTAGTGCTCATAGTAGGTACCAGTTCATGGGTTAGCTTGTGGTCCTTCGAGATCATAAGCAACTTTGACGTGACTAGGGGATAGCCTCGGGGCATGACTGCCAGGCCATGGGTTATCTTGGGGTCAATTATGACTCTAAGTACCATGTTATAACTGGGGGACAGTCTCAGGTAGTATGTAATAACCCTTTCGGTCATTTTTTATATTTATACATATCTTCACCATTGAGCTTCTCCATAGCTACTCCAAGTCATTTATGAATTGGTGGGGCCAATGGTTCGATTATCGAGCAGTTTGTTTTAGTTTTTAGAACTAATTCCCTATTTTGAAGTCTACGCTGGTTCCAAATGGCCACTAGGAGAAAACTTTAATGAAATGATCTTGAATGAAAATTCTGACTGTGCCATAAGATTGGAAGATCAATTATAGAAAAGTAGATCTTTGGTTCGGATCTTCACCCGAGCTCATTTTGACCTATTGGTTGAAAAGTTGGAAAGTTAGAATACAGGTGTGGGACCCACATTTGGTCGAAACAACCTTTGATGGAAAATCTGAGTTCTCTATCACGTCTGAAATGTTGATTTTATGCTAAAGGGGTACATTTGATTCAGGTTCCAAGCCTTCCAAACTTATTTTGGGCTATTGAGTAGATTTTATGAAAAATGGAACTATAGATATAGGCACCACTTTTTGATGAAATGATCTCGAATGAAAGTTTTGATGCTTCCAATGGATGTGAAATGTGGTTGAAAATCAAATTTCACTATTGGATCACGTTATTTGGGTTCTGAATGAGTTTTGAGGGTCAAAATGAGTTTTTAACTTTGTTGTCATCTGGTGCACATAGGGATACCGTGATCATGGAAAATGATATGGTGATTGCGATAGAGCGATAGCATACCCCAGATTACAATAACTTGATCTCCTTACCTGTAGGGGCTTTATATAGACCCCAAGACGAATTTGGGGCATTTCCCCATCATCTTTTAGACCCAGAAGCCCCAAAATGAGTGTAAAAGCTCAAAATTGATCATTATGGGTGACTTGGGAGCTTTCTAAACATCTATTATCTTGATTTTCATCCGAATTAAGATAAGATTTCATCACTTTATTAATGAATTTCTTGGTATTTAACCCAATACGCTAATTCAGCATAGGGCTTGATTTTATCCCAAAATGTGCTTTGTTTTCACCCATTTCTTGAGGGTTATAATTCCCTGTTCATGTATGAACATTGGGTTGACCTCAAAAAAGCATTTTCCATAAGTGGGATCCACTTAAGGTTTTTGGTTCCTTTTTTAGACCCAATACAAAATTGTGCAATATGGGTATCGTTAGACTCGTATTGATGCATAGATTATAATTCTTATGTGATGGCAATTTTAGATTGTGAATTAAAGATGGATTCTTGTAGAGTGATATAAGATTTTACTGTTTGGATTTGAGGTAGGATTTTACTTAATCTTTTTCAAAGATGATGTGTGTTATATATGGCATATGGATATGAATGCTAGGCTTGATTATGAGTAGAATAGCTTAGTCTTGATTATTGATGATTTATGGATTAGATAAGGGTTTTGGACTCGTAAGGTGAAATGTTTATGACCCATTTGATTCCTATTGCCTTCTCCCTATATTGAATAATTCATATACTAGATATGGTATAATTGTAACGCCCCAAATCTAGTACTTGGAATACTACACGGTGCCTATGCCTGAAAGACCACAAGATAACCCATGACTGATATCTGTAACTAAGCACGGAATAATATACTGAAATTATGCGGAATATGTAAAAGCTGTAAGGCCATAAGGTTCAAAACTGAATAAATATCTACTAATGCAATGTCTGAAAATGGTACAACAAATAGCAAAATAAATCTGAAGTAACTGTCTGGCATGCTATAGTCTGAAAACCTCTAAACTGTCTGAATAAGGAGTTGATGGGATATGTCCCTAACTAACTCCGACAACTGAATTAAGCTGAAAGATGAAATAGTAATGTAATCATCATATCCTCAAAGGATGAGGACTCACAGCTAACTCTGACTGCTGAACTGGAATGCTACTGATGCTCTGGAGCTCGTACTTCTAAACCTATGGTATAAGACACCATAGCGCAAATGCGTCAGTACTTTGAATGTACTAGTATGCAAGTGAGGTAGGATGAATGTAAATGGTTTATATGAATGAACAATACAAACTGACTGACTAACATGAACTTGAGAATACATGCATGACTACGTAACTATAACTGAGATCGTGATAGGACTGAATACTGAGTCTACTAATATTGACCCCTGAGTCACTGATAAGTGAGAAAGACTGATACTGTATTACTGAATACTGAGGGACTGATACTATGTTACTCATACATGAATAACTATTTTTGACAGTTCTGTTGATGAAGAACTGGTCTGGTTGGCTGTATCTGACAGTCCTGAAGATGAATACTAATAACATGAGTTCTGAGAACTGATATAACTGATAACATGAGTGATTGTATCTGACAGTTCTAAATCTGATAGAACTAGCTGAGTTCTTTTACTAAGACTGAGACTGTGACTGTGACTGAGACTGTGGGAGGTAATCATCTAATTGACATGCCCCAGAACTGAACTGTTTGGGTCCAAACTATAACCCTATCTGGAAGGGTGTCAATATCAAGCCACGGGTAAAGACCTTTTATGGGCATACCCTCGCTGATAGGGAGCTCTTCCATCAACCCCTCCTAGTAGGTAACCCAAATGAGATGTATATATATATCCCTAAAAGTGTAGTGTGTATCTCAACCTAGGCTGGCTACATCGTTCTACAACATAAGGATTACTTTTGAGGATCACACCCTCTACTGAATAATAGGTGAGTCCTCAACCTTGGGTTCACTCGGTGTTGAATCCTACTCCTAACTAAATAGACACTGAACTGATTAACTAAACTGAACTGATGTAACTAAAATGAACTGATTAAATAATGGTATCATTTAGAGGAGCTAAAACTAAATTTACTGAGTTTCATTGACCGATGGAATGCTACTAAGATCTGAGGACTGACTGAGAGTACTAAAGTTACTGAGACTTACTGGGAATACTGAGATCACAAAGGTTACTGAACTACTGAGATTACTGAGATTTCCTGAGTCATATGACTGACTGAGTTCTATGGATTGTGACTTGTCTGAGAGTATCGTGAAAACATGACATGGCTCTAGGCACACAGCTAAATTGTCAGGTACAAGTACCCCCAGGACTCGATGGAAAGAAATTGACATAACATGAGTTAATCGAACACATGATCAACAACACAATTCATAATTCATATATTGAAGCACTTCATTAAACATGTGATATGCATAAGCTTGTACATACATGGGGATTTCATAATATCATGCTAGTTGGTCCTTTTTCCTTCATATTGGCATTCAGTCAAATCCATGGTAGGCATAGTATATGTAAACAACATTGTACAATAATTAGACATCATGGTTCAATTCTAATTTCATCATTATAGGGTTTAATCATAAGTTCACATGAATATACATCTATACTAACCAATTCTACATAAAATTGATCACCAAACATGGATTAGAATTCAATTAATCATTCTCAACATGAACAAAACAAACCCAACATGAAACTCATGAAGAAATCCATAAACTTGAAGTTGGAAAAGAGATTCTTAGGCTTCATGGACGGAAAGAGTCCATGTATGAACACTATGCATACCTTGGTTCATAAATACACAAAGATTGACGGAGGAAATTTTTAAACTTGAATCTTTTTTTAAAAACCCTAATGCGTTCTTAAGAGGATTTTGAGAGAATAGAGTATATTTTGGTGTAATGGAGGATCAAATCCATGTTTTTGAGCTTATATAGGGTATGAATTGACACTTTTAACCCTAGGACACATATTTTAATTTCTGAGAAAATTTCCCAATTTTTATCCTTGGCGCGATGTTCCACTATCGCGCCAAGTTACTAGAACTGGACAATATGGAATCTGCATGGTGGCGCGACACGTAACTATCGGGTTGCCATCTTGTTTGAGACCTGGAAGTTTGGTGCAATGCACCACTATCATAGAGCAGCAATGGAAATAGACAATTTCCATTTTATCTATCTCCGTGATGCGCTGAAGGCTCAAGTGATACACTATCTCACTAAAAAGGCTCTAACTATTCACTCGAGTGTCGGATTTAGGTGAATTTGGTATCGATGGAAAGATTATTGAAATTTCCACATGACTAAAACTGAAAATATTAAAAATACCACGTGTACAAAAGTGGATTAATCTTTCAAATAAAGTTTCTAACATTTTTAGGAAAATTTTTTAAGCTAGAAAAAGTGCGTGTATTACAATATCTCTCCCTTGAGAACATTCATCCTTGAATGAGCCTAAGTGTGAGGGAAAGAATATAAAATGACATACATACTGAGCCCGAATAACTAAAACATGATCTCATAACTGGCAGGACTGAAGAGCTAAATATAACTTACTGAACATGCATATCTGATGCATGCCTGATAAGCTGAATTCATGCATATCTGATGCATGGATAATTGACTCATGAATGCATGACTGAATGTTCTAATAAGTTGAATTTATCGCAGTGGGAATGTATTTCTGATGCATAATTACATAACTAAACTAGTATATGAATGCATGACTGAATATGCAAGAGTACTTAGTACCAAGTTTGTAATGAGGATCTGAGATGAACTCAATACCAAGTTTGTAATGGTAGTTTGAACATGGAACTGAGTAAGTATAAGAAAACTGTTACATGACTGAAAGGCATTGATGACCCCATGATTATGCTTGACGTATGCATTAACGGGAACCTGAGAACATGACTGAGGCTGAAACATGGCATATAAATTGAATTTCATGAACTAATCCAAGACCTTAAATACATGACTCACGACTGAGATTCAAACTTGAGGGTCAACTTATGATTATACACTACTTTAAAATGGATTCATTTTGTGAGAAGAGAATAGGATGCTTATGTTATAAAGGTTTAGGGGATCACAGCATATCTCCCCTTGGGACACTAGATCCCTCTAGGATTACTGTCTTGGCTGAGCTACTAAGGGGCAACTGAGGCAACGCACAAGGGACCTAGTATATGAATCATGATTGGTTATCCAAGATTTGAAACTTGAGACCTGATACACATCTAAGATGAAGCAACTGAGCTTTATGCACTTCAACTGAGACTATTGAAAGATTTATGAGGTGCTGAGCACGAATGCATAAACATACTGACTTATCTAATTAATTGGATAATTGATAGCTAAATACTGGGTATGTGAGACTGGTCTATACTTAGTCCGAATAACTGGACTAAGGCTGTAAAATATTATACATAGGAGATAATAATTGACTGGATAACGTGAGGTAACTGAGAATGAATAAGCAAAACTGCATCACCTCAATAATGCAAGGTTATACGTAGATCATGGTTTGGAAACATTCTGTAGTATGAGGTACTAAAACACTACTAACTGAGTGACTGATAGCTATAGCATTGATCAAGCATGTCTGGAACTGAACTGAGTTTCTGATCTTATTACTGAACTAAAGTTGATAATATAACTAAAACTGTAACTGACATTCTAACTGGAATTGAATGCTGGGTTCTGATAATTGATGTTTAGACTGATATTGAAGTACTAAGACTAGATACTAATAACTACTTTGGGAAAGATTCGCATAGGGAAGGATCCGATGCTTAAATAAATACTATATTAACCTCAATAATTGACTAAGGCCTGAGGAACAGAATACCAATATTATGGATTTATCAAAAGATTTAAACTGGAGGTATACATGCCGTAATCTAAGCTTGACTAATTACTAGGAGTAGAGCATAAGTCATATAGACTGAACATATGGTAAAACATGACATGAATGCCTGAGTCATGAGTTGCGTGACTTAAGTTTGAAATTTCTGTCTTCATGGAACATGGCTCGTACTATAAGGGTGTTGGAAGCCATCTTGCTAGGAATTCGACATGCACACGATCCTATGGGAAGTGTGTGAAACACGCATAGGTAAGGTGATGACTGTGGTATAAAATAATTGTACTGAGATAAGAGTACATTGGCAAGTATCTTCCCTTAGTTGTTACCTACACATACTGGAACAATAACTTAAATCTGAAGGCTTGACTTTCTGACCCCATGGTTTAACTGCTATAAAGGTTTCAAAAGAAAAGAAACTCATGAATCTGAAGAAGTGTAAACGTGTAAATGAGAGATCTATAACATACCCATAACTGCATTAGGAGGATTTTTCTAATTCTGTCGGGATCAAAATGTATAAAGTCTTATTGGGCGTGTCTCATTGATAGCGCTGGAATTGGCACACTACTGATTCGGGCGACCGGACTGAAGTAAGGAGCAGAGATAACTCTGATAACCTAAATGGGGGAAATCTCTAACCTTATGACCTAACTCACCATATCTGAAACACACACCACTGTCGACTCTACACACACCCTTATGATGCTTACCCCACTCTGCGTTAAATGGATAAGTAAGAATCCTGCTCACTATTCTTAGCCTTGGAGCCTGATGCCCTATTTCTACAGTTATTTTTGAACTTTTTTACTGAGGAACTAGCTGAAGAGTTAACTGGGACTGAGCATTTCTGACACAACTGAGAATGGTTACCACCCTGTGACCCATGCTGTGCAAAACTATAACTACCTGTTCTGGCTCTCTTATTTTCTCTCTTCTTCTTCTTAAGATTCTTCTCCTCCATCTTCTGGGAATAAACCATAAGCCTAGATATGTTCATATCTCTAAACAATATCGCAGTCCTGCACTCCTTAACCATTCTACCTGATACCCCTGACACAAACTTACTCATTATGGATCCGCTATCTGTTACTATATGGAGAGCATACCTGGCTAACTGAGTGAATTTATAAGAGAGTATTCTTTTATGCTCATTGTACCTTTTCTGAGATTGATGAACTCTAACACCTTAGCCTCCTTCTGCTTTATGGGAAAGAACCTATCTAAGAAAGTTGTAGTGAACTCTTCCCACTCTATGGGCTTTGTATCTATACCCATGTCTACCTTTCACTGTTTATACCACATATGGGCTATATCTTATAGTTGATAGGTGTCTAATTCTACGCTCTCACTAGAAGTCATTCCCATGATGTCTGTGACTTTCTAAACCTGATAGTGGAACTTCTGTGGATCCTCTTTCGACTTAAAATCGGTGAATAGACGAGGATTCATTAGGGTAAAGTCCCGAATCCTAACTGCAGCAGAATTTGCCACTGGGTTAGCTGAAATACCAACCTGCCATTTATTTTGAGTTGCAACTGAATAGGCTATAGTAGTAAATATAGTACTAAATTCTGCATGAGAGAGATGCTCATCCAGAGAATCTGGCTGGACGGGCTGACGTGCTGACTGATTTTTTATTTCCCTTTTGTTAGCACCTTTTGGGAGGCATGTTCTGTAAATAAAAGGAAGAAGCAGATTAGACTGAGAGTTTAACTTTGAGCCGATGCTCACTGGCTCGACATGAATACTGAAAGAAGGGAAACTGTTCCTAAAACATCTCATAGCCTCTTGCACAATAGTGTGGTGCACAACAAACGCTTGTACAAGACTCTACTAGATGCGGCTGTCAGACTTCCTGGGACACTATTGAACCTTAGGATCTGATACTATTTTTGTAATGCCCTGAATCAAGTACTCGAAATGCTATACGGTGCCTATGACCCTGAAGGACCACAGGCTAATCCATGACTGATATCTGTAACTAAGTACTAAATAATGTACTGAAATTATGTGGAATATGTAAAATTTGCAAGGCCATAAGGTTCAAAACTAAATAAACATCCGATAATGTAATGTTTGAAAATGGTACAATATATACTAAAACAAATCTGAAGCAATTGTCTGACATGCTATAGTCTGAAATCCTCTAAACTATCTGAATAAGGAGTTGATGGGACATGTCCCTAACTAAATTCGACAACTAAATCTGAAAGATGAAATAGTAATGTAATCATTATGTCCTCAAATAATGAGGACTCACAGGTAACTCTGACTGCTGAAATGGGACACTACTGATGCTCTGGAGCTCGTACTTCTAAACCTATAGTATAAGACACCATAGCACAAATGCATCAGTACTTTGAATGTACTGGTATGAAAGTGAGGTAGGCTAAATGAAAATGGTTCATATGTATGAACAATACTAACTAACTAACTAACATGAATGTGAGAATACATGAATGACGACATAACTATAACTGAGATCAAGATAAGAATGAATACTGAGTCTACTGATATTGATCCCTGAGTTGCTGATAAGTGAGAAAGACATACTATATTACTGAATACTGAGGAACCCATACTATGTAACTGATACATAAATAACTATTTCTGACAGTTCTAATAATGAAGAACTGGTTTGGTTGACTCTATCTAAGAGTCTTAAAGCTGAATACTGATAAAATGAGTTCTAAGAACTAATATAACTGATAACATGAGTGACTGTATCTGACAGTCCTAAATCTGATAAAATTAGCTAAATTATTTTATTGAGACTGAGACTGAGACTGTGATTGTGACTGAGACTGTATCTGAGACTGTGGGAGGTAATCATCTTACTGACATGCCCTGGAACTGAAATGGTGGGGTCCAACCTGTAACCCTAGTTGGAAATTTATCATTACCGTGCCATAGGTAAAGGCCTGCTGTGGGTATACCCTCCCTGATAGGGAGCTCTTCCGTCAACCCCTCCTAGTAGGTAACCCAAATGAGATGTATATATATATTTCTAAATGTGTAGGGTGCATCTCAAACTACGCTAGCCACATAGTTTTGGATCACAAGAATTGCTTCTAAGGATCACACCCTCCACTGAATAATAGGTGAGTCCCCATCCTTGGGTTCAGTTGGTGCTGAATCCTTCTCCCAACTAAATAAACACTGAACTGATTAACTAAACTGAACTTATTAACTAAACTGAACTGATTTAACTGAACTAAATTGATTAACTGATGGTATTGTTTAGTAGAGCTAAAATTGAATATACTATTTTCTGTTGACCGATGAATTGCTACTGAGATCTGAGAACTGACTGAGAGTACTGAAGTTACTAAAACTTATTAGGAATACTGAGATCATGGAGGTTGCTGAACTACTGAGATTACTGAGATTTCTGAGATTTCCTGAGTTATATGACTGACTGAGTTCTATGGATCATGACTTATCTGAGAGTATCATGAAAACATGACATGGCTCTAGGCACACAACTAAGTTATCAGGTATAAGTACCCCTAGGACTAGATGGAAAGAAACTGACATAACATGACTTACTCGAACACATGACCAATAACACAATTCATAATTCATATATTGAAGAACTTCATCAAACATGTGATATGCGTAAGCTTGTACATACATGGGGATTTCATAATATCATGCTAGTTGGGCACTTTTCCTTCATATAGGCATTCAATCAAACACATGGTAGGCATAGTATATGTAAACAACATTGTACAACAATTAGACATCATGGTTAAATTCTAATTTCATCATTATAAGGTTTAATCGTAAGTTCACATGAATATATATCTATACTAATTAATTCCACATAAAATTGATCAGCCAACATAGATTAGAATTCAATTAATAATTCTCAACATGAACAAAACAAACCCAACATGAAACTCATGAAGAAATCCATAAACTTAAAGTTGGAAAAGAGATTCTTGGGCTTCATGGACGGAAAGAGTCCATGAATGAACACTATGCATACCTTGGTTCATAAATACACGAAGATTGATGGAGGAAATTCTTGAACTTGAATCTTCTATGAAAACCCTAATGTGTTCTTGAGGGGAATTTGAGAGAATAGAGTATATTTTGGTGTAATGAAGGCTCAAATCCATGTTTTTAAGCTTATATAGGGTAGGGAAATTTACACTTTTAACCCTAGGATACGTATTTTAATTTCTGAGAAAATTTCCCAATTTTCATTCTTAGTGCGACACGCCACTATCACGCCATGTCACTGGAACTGGACAATTGAGAATCTGCATGGTGGTGCGATGCGGAGCTATCGCGTTGCCACCTTGTTTGAGACCTGAAAGTTTGGCTCGATGTGCCACTATCACGGAGAAACATTGTAAATAGACAATATCTATTTGAGCTATCTCCGCAGTGCGTTGAAGGCTCAAGTGAGACACTGTCTCACTAAAGAGGCTCTAACTCTTCATCCGAGTGTTGGATTTGGGCAAATTTTGTATCGATGGAAAGATTATTTAATTTACCATATGATAAAAAGTAAAAATATTGAAAATAACATGTTTACAAAAGTGGATTAATCTTTCAAAAAAAGTTTCTAATATTCTTGGGAAAAAATTTCAAGCTAGGAAAAGTGCGGGTATTACAATAATGCTATGTTTGGGATGTGGTTTTAATATTAGAAGCATGATTAGTATATTTAAATCTTGTTGGGATAGTTTGGTGATCTTGGAACCATAATTTGGGTACAGTTGACTTAACCTCCCATGTTTCTAGTCAACGTTATTATCTTACACTTTGTTGTGGCTTCCTTGACATCTAGACGTTGAACTAGATACCTTAGCCTAGTTTAGGCATTTATTACCTAAATATGGAATTTGACAATTTGAAGTTGGTTTATCCATCCCATTTAAGTCAAGACTTGTGTTAGCCATTGTGGTATTAGTTGCGAATATTAGGCCTAGATGTGACTAATGAGCCTTATTTATGAGATTTGTTTGGTGAATTGATCATAACTTGTGATGACTTTCCCCGAATTATGATTATGGCCTTTAGTGATGCCATTTCCTCTTAGATGTGATATCGGGACTTTAGAGATGTTTCTTCATCTATAATATTCGACCTTAGAGATGCTATTTCCTCTTAGACATGATGTTGGGCACTTATTGATGTTATTTCCTCTTAAACATGTTATTTAGTCTATTGAGATGCTATTTTCTCTTTGATATGATCATTGTCCTTGAGAGGTTATATTTCTCATAGTCATGATGTATGATCTATAGATATGAGATGTGTTACAGATATGTTATGCCACATAGTTACGAGTTATGATTTATAAATATATTATGCCTCCTAGATGTGAGATGCCTCTTATATATGAAATGATCATAGATATGCGTTGGCTTATAAGTATGATTATAGATACGAGTTTTGGATATATAGATATGGGCCTAAGGTCGTGATTATGACGTTATGATTATTTTGAACACATTATTAGACCTAAGGTTGTGATATGACATAAGTAGGACATCCAGGAAGTACTTATCCTTGTAAAGGATATGATTGTAGTTATGAATATGTATATAAGTTTATATACCCATCTCTTCAGAATGGCACCGAGGATGATGTGGCATCATTCTTACGATTTTATTGATTTGAATACTGGTGACGACATGTATAGATTTGATAGATTCATGATCATTATCTTAATAATTGATGTGACTCTAGCTAAAATACTATCTTATGACTATTCTTCATAGATAGAGGGTAAAACCTAAAAGAATTTTCTTCATAATAATAACTGTCTAACTTAACGAATAAGTTAAATGTGTAAAAAGGGTCATAGTTATGTTTTTAATGATTTTAATAAGATATAATCTGGTCCATGATTTGACACTTCTCTTTACTCCACACTTTTATAAGAGATTTAGTCCCGAAGTTCACTCTCGGTGACAAACTTACGAATTTACACTCTTTTGGCCATGGCTTGAGTCCTTGTACCTATCATATATACACTTACTAAGGATGTGATATTGATGATGATCGATGAATTATGGAAATATACTCTACTTGCTTCTCTTTTCATATTCATTTATTTTAGCCCTCAAGGGCTTATAATTTACTTTATCCCTCATGGGTCTTGCACTTTACTTTAGTCCATGTGGGAATTTCTTTTTATTATGTGACATTGATTTGGATACTATAATGATGATATTGATACCCGTCAAGGCCAGAGGTTATTGTGATGATATGTTGATACCAGGCAATGCCGGATGATATTATAATGATGTGATGATACCCGACAAGGCTATAAGATATTATGATGATTTGATGATATACAGAAAGGACGAACGATATTATGATGATGTGATGATGTGATGAGACCCAGCAAGGCTGAATGATATTGTCATAATGTGATGATAACTGACAAGGCCAGAGAATGTTGTGATTATTATATATCCAGCAGAGCTAGAGGTTGATTATGATGATGAAGGTTATGATAATGGGATTATGGTATTTTTGATTTTGTAGCATTTATTCTTGTATGAACATTGCCTATCACTAGTATGCACCTATGTTTATCAGTTGGTATGGGACCGTTACATGGATATGGATGATGACTATGCCTTATGTTGATTGTATTTGATTTAACCTTTTGAGCCTGGGTTGGTCGGGGTACATAGGCTCGGTTAGGTATTTGGTTATCTGAAATAGCCTGTTAGTGTTGTTATTAATATTATTATTATCATTGTTATGATCATTATTATGGCTATTTTATGACAGATTAGTCATTATTTTGGTATCGGGATTTGAGGTATGTTTCTGGCCTTTTCTATCTTATGATTGCAATATTGTACATGATTATTTCATGTCTAGCCATATGGATTAGAAACCTTGAGCATCATGGTATTAAATCCTGATAGGATTATAATGTGGTATTAAAATGAAGATATGATAATTTAGGTTAAACTTTGAGTTGAACTTATATTTATATGTATACATATACCTATCTAGATGTAGCTATGGAACTACCATATATCCCTTCCTTAATTTGATCATATTGTATGTTTCATTCCTTAGCGTTAAATATTGTTATCTATCCTTCTTTCATCCTTTATTCATATATTGTCCTGGGATATATGGTATAGTATTAAGATTTATGAATATAGATGAAACAAGACAATTCATCCTTGATATTTCCCTATCCTTATTATGTTAGTCTCTTGGAAATGACTATAATAGGCTATCCTTATTATCTCATTGACTGGTTATATGATCTCTTGACTCTTAAGGTATAATTTCCATTATGTTTATATGTTGTATATATTTGTTTTATCTCTGTATCTTAGTTGGTAGTTTCCTAATGAGTACCATTCATTTGGTACTCATACTACACTTCTGTAGCCTACAAATCATAGTACAGGTTATCACCGTTGATGTGTGCGTCGTGTGGAGAAGCCATGGTTCAAATACTTAGAGTGAGATCCTAATATTTGGAGTATTAATTATCTCTCTCTTATGTACTAGATTTGTCTCTATGTTATATTTGGAGATAAGTTGTATCAGTGTAACTTCATCTATTCCACTTTTGTACTCTTATTATATTAGAAGCTCTTGTACTGATACCACCAGTTTTTGGGATTCATTTATGTAATTGATCTTTTATTACATTTAATTGGCATTTTTTTCCATATTCTATTTGGGTGATCCATTACTAGTTGTTCTAGACTACGAGTTTGGTTTGCCTATTGGTGGGTTATAGGAGGCGCCATCAAGACCTAAGAAAATGGGTTATGACATCGTGACAGCAAGGCTAACTCATATTCCACCTATCTAACTATACGAAGGATATCAAAAGGTCCTACATATCTAGCGTTAAGCTTGCCTTTCCTCCCGAACCTCATCACACTCATGGGCAATACTCGAAGGAATACATGATCGCAAAATTTAAATTTCAAGGCACGAAGTCTAAAATCTGTATAAGTCTTGTAACTACTCTGAAATACCCTCAAGCTATCCTAAATCACCCTGACTCAATCCAAAATCTAATCTTGGAAGTGTCAAACCATTCAATCAGAGAATGACCTTACCTATCATACAAAGACTCAAATGGGGCCATCTCAATACTCTAATGATAGCTATTACTATATGTGAACTCTGCCAAAGCTAAGTGTTACTCCCACTGAGCTCCAAAATTGGTAACACAAGCTTGGAGCATATCCTCAAGGACCTGAATAGTCCATTTCGGTTGGCTGTTAGACTGAGGTTGGAAGGCTATGCTAAGATCCATCTGAGTACCCAACTCTTTCTAAAAAGCTCTCCCAAAAATAAAAGTGAACATTGAGCCCCATTTGAAATGATAGATATAGGCACACTGTACAAATGGACTATCACATGAACATAGATATGGTCTAACCTTTTGACACTGAAGGACATCTAAATAAGAATGAAATATGCCGATTTGGTCAACCAATCTACAATTTCCCAAATGTCATTAAAAATGCAGGAATTTTAAGGTAGACCACTAATAAAATCTATGGTGATATTCTCCCACTTCCACTCAGGAATATGCAATCTCTAAAGTAAGCTACCGAGTCTCTGATGCTCTACCTTCACCTATTGACAATAAAGTCAACAAGATTCAAAGTCTACCACATCCCTCTTCATTCCGCTACACCAATAATGTGCCTCAAATCACTATACATATTAGTTATACCTAGGCAAATAGATTATCTAGAGTTTTGAGTCTCACGAAAAATTGATTAAATTAAGTCTTCAACCCTTAAAATATAAATACGACATCAAATCTTAGAATAACCTCAGAATATATGGTATCCCTCTTTGATTTACCACTCAACACCTAATCACGAATAATACCAAGTCTCATATCCTCAAACTGGCGACTCTAAATTTGCTCAAATAAGGTAGACCTTGCCTCAACACTAGCAAGAATACTCCTGGGTTAGAAATATTAAGTTGCACTATCCAATAGGCTAACTATTGGATGTCCTACATCAACGACCATTGAGAAAATCTGATAGGAGACAAACTATCCGTACTCACTATCTTCCAGCATAAAGTATTCATTACCACATTCGCCTTGCACTAATGATATAGAATAGAGATGTCATAATCCTTAAGCAACTCCATCCATCTATGTTGTGTAGAATTAAGCTCTCTTTGGGTCATAAGGTGCTGAAGACTATGATGATTCATATATATCTCACAATGCATTCCATAAAGATAATGCTTCTAAATCGTAAGTGTAAAAACTACCACTGCTAATTTCAAATCATGAGTAAGGTAGTTATGCAAGTGCCACTTCAGCTACCTTGATGCATAAGAAATAACTCGATCCTGCTGCATCAATAAATAACCCAAACCAATATCGAAAGCATCACAAAATATGGTGAATTCCTCACTCTCACGAGGAAGAGCTAATATAGGAGATGAAGTAAGAAATCCCTTGAGCTTGTAAAATCTTAACTCATACTCCTCGGACCACTAAAAAAAACCTCCTTCTGAGTCAATTTAGTCATTGGCATTGCAATCGTAGTAAAACCCTCAATGAACTACCTATAATAACCAGCCAAACCAATGAAGCTATGAACCTCAGACAGAGGTCGAGCCCAATCACGAATATCCTCATTATTCATTGGGTCCAACATAATCCCATCAATAGATACCACATATATTATGAATGCCACTAACTCGAGCCAGAACTTACACTAAGAAAATTTGGAAGAATTTTATAATCTCTCAAATCCTAGAGAACAATTCTCAAATATTGTATATTCTCCTTTCTACTCCTAAAATACACAAGGAAGTTGTCAATGAACATAATCACGAAGGAATCTAAATAAGGCCTAAACATATTGTTCATTGAATCTATAAATGCAGGGGAATTAGTCAACCCAAAAGACATCACTAGGAACTCATAATGGCCATAACGAGTCTTAAAGGCTATCTTTGGGATATCCTCAGCCCGAATACTCAACTAGTGGTGACTAGACCTTAAATCAATCTTAGAGAACATCATTGCTTCCTGGAGCTGGTCAAAAAAATCATCAATGTGAGGCATAGGACACCTATTATTCATCATCATCTTATTAAGCTGACTGTAGTCAATATACATCAACAAGGAACCATCCTTCTTTATGAACAAGACAGAAGAACCCCAAAAAGATAGACCCAGTCTAATAAAACTCTAACCTAGAAGATCCTAAAGCTGAGAATTTAGCTTTTTAAGCTCGGTAGAATCCATACAGTAAGCTATAATAAAAATAGGTTGGTTGATCAACTAAAGATCAATAATAAACTCAATATCATACTCAGAAGGAAGATGAGGTAGAATTATAGAAAAAATATCAGGAAACTCATGAACTATAGGAACAGAGTCAAGTGATGGACTCTCTATGATAACATCATGTATATAAGAAAGATAAGACTTGAAACCCATCAAAACAAGTCTCCTAGCCTAAATATAAGAGACAATCCCCATTGACTCTCATCTAATAGATCCCTACCAAAAAATTAGGGGTGTGTCGAGAATGGGTAAGGTAACAATCTTGAAAAAAATAATACAAGATCGCATTATTGGAGGATAAATGGTCCATGCCCAGAATAACAAAAAATTTCACCATATCAAACACAATAACATCATCCAGAGTATCAAACTCTCAAACAGTTACAACACACGATGTATAAACATATCCACTACTAAAGAAATATGCATGGGAGTAGATACATATAAGGGCACGGATAAAGAATCCCAAGATAACTCTAATCATGGGGCATAATAATCAGATATGTTAGATTTCATAAATGTAAAATCAAATAAAGTGAAAGTATATTGATGGCATACTGAAATCATACATTTAATAACAGCATCCAAAGCCTTTGCCTTAGGTCTAAAAGGCACTTTATATAACGGACCATGTTTTCCACCTTATTGGGTTTCTGATCAACCTATCCTACCTTCTTGAGGACCTCTAATATCACCCTGGAAACCACTTCAATGACCATTCATACCACATCTAACTGGGGGATATAATACCTTAATCGGCAGAATGCTTTAAGTTGAAGGAACCATTGCTCCACGATAGGGGAACTCTTTCGAGAAATGACTAAAGGAACCATTACCATAACATTCACCAGGAATTTTGTTGAAACCATAAGATTTGGCTGACATAAAATAACCACCACAGCTAGAATAACCAGAAGATAAACCTCTCGGGGTCTGATCACTACTCGGGCTAGAATGATTACTGTAACCAGATTAGCCTATATCAGTGATCCAAAGAGCATCATGAATAGGCCTACTACACTGGCCTTTGTATTGATAAGGCTAGTGTAGAGGGTATCTATAATATCTTGCATTTTGGGCTAGTATTTAAACCGTCGATCCTATATTATAAGCTATGATCTAAATGATTTCCATCAAATATGAGTTTCATGATCTTTATCATCATGTTTGATTTTCTTTTAAGGTAAAAAATGTTCATAAGAGTCACTTAGAACAAAGTTGAGCTTAGAGCCTTTGATTCGTCTAAAGTTTGGCATTTGATTCTACAAGGGTCTACTTTAAACATGTATAAATTTTTATATACATAAAATTTTGCATCTAAAGACCCATAAAATTATATATAATTGAATTAGCTATTGAACGATACCAATTTCGCCAAAATCTGATGACCGAGTGAAAACTTATGGTATTTTTCATGTGAGGTAATAAGCTGATGCAATCTTGATGCATCACGATGATTGCGCCCTGACATGGAAAACTAACGTGGATCCAAAGCTATTTTTATGCTAATTCAGTTCCTAAAAGGTATAGGGACACTTTGGTCCTTTTCCCTCAACCCCAAACATCCAATGGATGATTTATAACACCTAAATGGCATTATTTGCCCACTTTTCATAATCAAAACTCACGTAAACCCTCCTCTTGTTCCACCATGAACAAAGTTCAACTTTTCTCTCAAGAGCACAAGGATTTAATTTTTTAATTCAATATTTATTCAAGAATCAAAGGGTTAAAGTTTCCTAGTTCAATAAACCTTCAAGAAAAATCAAGAATGAAGTTTCTCATAAGTTCATCATTCAAGATTCAAAGATTCAATCTTTCTTCACAATTCAAGAAAAATTGAGGTATGTGGTAGTTCATCCATGGGTCCTCTTTCACCCATGGAGCCCAAAACTCAAATTTCCAGTTTAAAGTCACAATCTTTACAAGTTCCTATGAATTTTGTATATAAGTTTTAATGAATCTCAAGTTTATATCATGTTTCCATGAAATTGTGGGTGATATTAAACCTCATATGTTTGAATGGTATTGTTTGCTAAATTTATACCCTAATTAGTGATTTTAGAGATGGAATCACGCTATTAGTACTATATTTACCTACTCCAATGCTTAGCCTAAACCATGAATTACAAGTTTTTGATCAAATGCCTACAAGAATGATTTTGAACAAAGACTTATATATCATGTCCTTAGATTTTTAGTTTGATTCCATAGTGGATCCTATATTCAAGATAATTAGAAATAATTCCTTATTTTATTTTCATGTTTACCACATAATTGATCCTCACATGTTGTGATGAAATGCACATGTCCTATTTCAAGTGAATTTCATGTAATTTCCCTAATTCAAGGTGTTGGTTATGAAACCATACTATTCTCCCATGTTTTAAAGATATTTCCATGTCCAAGTATTAATATTTATGTTCTTGATAGAATGCCCCTGTGAATTCAATAGGATAATCATGACATGTTATCATGTGTTCTTATCCATGTAGAAGTCCATAACCTTCAAATGTTTGAAAAAATATCTAAATGAAAGCATTGTTGACAATTGACTATTGTGATGCTATTATTATCATGCCATGCTTTACTTTCATGCTATCGAGTCTTGAGGGTATTTAATACCCGAAAATTTAGCTGCTTACCTAAAGTCAGTGTCAGTTACAGAATAGTGTTAGTCATGTCACGATCATTAGTATTCTCAGTCAGTTATAGAACTCAATAGAACTCAGCCAGTTACAAAACTCCAGAAAACTCAGTAAACTCAGTATCAGTCTTGTCCAGTTCAGTATTCAGTTTAGACCTTAGTAGTATTCAGTATTTAGTTCAGAACTCAGTAGCATTTAATATTCAGTTCAGACCTCAATAGCATTCAGTATTTATTTTAGACCTCAGTAGCATTCAGTATTCAGTTCAGACCTCAGTAATATTCAGTATTTAATTCAGACCTCTGTAGTATTCAGTCAGATAATAAAATTTAGTAATATTTCCATCAGTCAACAAAACTCAGTTTAACTCAGTTAAATAGTACGATCAGTAATAGTTCAATCAAGCCTAGTTTGAACTAGGAAATCGATTAAGTGTCTATTCAGTTGGGAGTAGGATTCAGTGCCGAGTGAACCTAAGGATGGGGACTTACCTGCCAGTAGAGGGTATGATCCTTAGAAGTAATCCTTATATTCTAGAACTACGTAGCTAGCGTAGGTTAAGACATTAAACCTGCCTGATAAGGGTTAATCAGGTATTTTAACCTATCAATTTAGGATTTCACCATTCTCATTAGAGTACCTTCCTGATGAGGGTAACTTTTCAGTTGTGTTTACTTATGGCACAATACAGATACCCTTCCAACTGGGGTTACAGGTTGGACCCTAATTAGTTCAGAGAGGGGCATGTCGATTAGATGATTACTTCCTATAGTTTCAGTTTCAGACTCAGTATAGAACTCAGTTTAGTTCTATAAATTTAGAACTGTCAGATACAGTTACTCAGGTCAGTATGGAACTCAGAATAGTTCCACAAAAATAGGACTATTAGATACAGTCTCTCATTCATCAGTAATGCAGTATTAGTAAACTCAGATATAGTTAATCAGTTATCATAACTCAGTATACAGTCTCAGTTATAGTCTTAGTTATAGTCTTAGTCATCATTTCAGTCCCAGTGCTAGTCTGGTAATCAGATTAATAACTCAGTTAAGTTTCAAGTTTACTTGACCATCGCGCATCATTATCAGTTATCAGTATTATATTATCTCAGTTTACATACTAATTTAGAATCATGTTATACGTTTGGTCTTGCATTCTCAGATAATACAGTCTTTACAAATTCATGCTCAGTTACCTTATGTTACTCAATCAGTCCCTTTCTCATATGCATAATAATCTATAGTTTCAATCCAGTTATTCAGAATAAGTACAGTCCAGTTCTACATGCCCAGTATTCAATTTTAGTTATACTTATATCATTAAAGTAAGTTTACAAAAAATAAGTGTAGAGATTCACCAGCTTATCAGATCATGTTTATTACTCATGTTTTAAGATGTTTTCAGCTTTCAATTTATTCCAGCCTATTGGTGAGTCTACTTACACTTAGCATGCATGTTTTATGATTACGTATAAAATTAGTTTTACTTATTGCATTCACCCCTGCATACTCAATACATTCCAGAAGTACTGATCCATATATACGTCTGTATGGTTACATTTTCTCATAATGTAGGTACTAGTTATAGCTTATACATCCCAATCAGACAGTTACAGATTCCAGCCAGCACGTGATGAGTTTTCCTACTTTGGGAACTCTAGACAATTTTAGTTCATGTATAGTTCATTTACTTTCATGTGTATTGATTAGTGGTATTTTGAGGCATGCACCAACTATCTATAACCAGTATAGTAGAGGCTTCATAGATGTTAGTCAGAGTCAGTTATGTAAATTTTAGTTTCATCCTTCAGATTTATCAGATTGTAAAACTTCATTAGTATTGTATCTATTTTAGATGCTTACTATGACTATGTTTCCGCACTGTAGAATAGTTATTTATTATGTTATAATTCAATTGTTTAAAAGTATGCTAGTTCATGGGTTAGCTTAGGATCACTTGTGGTTCTAAGCACCGTATGACGTCTCAAGATAGACTTTTGGGATGTTACAAACTTGGTATTAGAGCACAGAGTTCAAGTGTCTTAGGGTGTCTACGAAGCCGTGTCTAGTAGAGTCTTGTGGAACAGTACAAAGATATCTGTTCTTTTCTTCGAGAGGCTACAAGGCATTTAGGAAATATTTCCCTTCTTTCAAGTCTCAGATTGTGCAGTAGAAGTATTATCTAAGAAATTTATTCAGATCCTTATCTTGCTCTATTCATGCTAACTCTACCTTAGTTTTAAGTTGATAGAAATAGTAAATCTTAAGTCCTTACAGATAGTGTTTCCTCAGACAGTCCCCATAGACAGTTATGGGATTATATGTTTGCTCAAAATGTATCCCATCGGTGCCCTTATGTCCTAAATTTTTAAATATTTTATTCATGTTCATGAAAATCATGCATTAAGACAAAGTCAGATGTGCATTTAAATTTCCTTCTTAGAATTGCTTTTTTAGTATGTGATTTAGAGTTAGAAGTATGAACCCAAAAGTTTAGCAGTAGTAAAGTCAGGATAGCATTATCCAGATTGAGCATATTTTATATTCATAGGGGTAGTTGTACGAAAGGAGAATCAGTAGGCTTGAACAGTGTATGTAAGAATTTAAGTTTGTTTATTTGAGAAAAAGTATGATGGTGTGGATGAGTTTAACATTCACGTGTATTATTACACCCCACCATCTAGAGTAAAGTGATTGCATTTCAATTTAGAGTTTAGTAAAGTGGTCACAGACTTAAGATGATGGCTTAAAGCTAAGGGGGGGGGGGGATGATAGAACAAGTAACCAAGTTAGGCTCTCAGATTCTAGTAGTAGCACTAGTGTGTGTAGAAAAACAGTAAGGAGGGATGATTCCCAACCTATTCTTATCTCAGTGCAAAGTTTTTCAACCATCACGATATCAACTCATGCCTAATATGTCAGCTCTATCATTACATCTCATATTCATGCGCTTAATCAAACATAATGTACACATCTAGTTCCTAGTATGAGTAGTTTCAGTTCACTCAGTAGTACGAATCATATTCCATGACATCATGAACTCCAAACTCAGGTCATGCAGCTCATGACTCATGTACCCATGCCTTACAGTATGTTTAGTTTCAGGTGCTCATGCTATACCTCTAATGATCAGCAAAATTCAATTTATGTCATATAGTCCTCAGTTCAGACTTCTTGATGAATTCATGTCATTGATACTTTATTCCTCAGGCCTTAGTTGAGTGACAAAGTTATTCTTTCATGTTTCAGATCCTCATGTTCTAACTTTTAGTGACTTCTCCTTTTGTCATGATTAGTTAAAATTCTATGTGTGTTTCTTGGGCTAGTGCATGAAATTTTTAAGGATAGAAGTTTAGAGAAAATTAAAAAAATGCTTTTGTGGTGGTTTGCCTGCAAGTTCATGTGTGGTTATGAAGATAGGCTTGAATGTCATGTTGATGGAAAAGTGGAATTTATAGTTGAGTATAAGCTTTCAGTATAATTCATTCCATATAGCCAGTAATCCAGTCTAGCAGTCAAACAGACAAGTTCCTATGGATTTCCATCTTCCCATCTAGTCACACTATTCAAAATTCTCATGAATATGGCTATTTCGAGAGGTAATTCATTCTCATTTAAGTAATTTTTGAATTCAACTCAGTTCATGCATCATGATTAGTTTTTTATCTCAGATATTCAGTCATGATTCGGTCCATAAATTTCCTATACATCATCTCAAGCTTTCCATAGTATCTTAACCTAGTCAGTACCATTCGGAAGATAAAGTATCCCAAGGGGGAGATGTATTGTAATACCCCAAGTATTCATGTCCTAAACCTTTAATTTCTCTTTATAAAATAGGATCCATCTTGAAGTAATGGTTACTCATCAGTTGACTCTCTTATTTCTATCTCAGCCTTATAATCATTCTAATGTCATTGCATGTATTCAAGAAATTAGTTCAGTTCATAATATTCAGTTTATGTATCATGTTTAGGAATCAGTTCTACAATCATGTTCCAAGTCATGCATATTAAGAATATGATCTCAGTTACCTTTGTACAGTACTCTCAGTCTAACCAGTCTCATTCGACGATGAATATTTCCACGGGGAGATAATGTAATATCTCGCATTTCGGGCTAGTTTTTTAACCGTCGTTCCTACGTGGATCTAAATAATTTCCATTTAAATATAAGTTTCATGATCTTTATCCTCATGTTTAATTTTCTTTTGAGGTGAAAAATATTCATAAGAATCACTTAGAACAAAGTTGAGCTTAGAGCCTTTGATTAGTCCAAAGTTTGGCATTCGACTCTACAAGGACCTAGTTTAAACGTGTATAACTTTTTATATGCATATAATTTTTCAGCTCAAGACCCATCAAATTACAAATAATTGAATTATCTTTCCAACGATACCAATTTTTCCCAAATCTAATAATCGAGTAAAAACTTATGGCATTTTTCGTGTGAGGCAATAAGCCGATGCGATCTCAACGCATCGCGTTGATGTCGCCCCGACACAAAAAACTGACCTGGATCCAAACCTGTTTTCATGCTAAATCAGTTTCTAAAAGGTCTAGGGACACTTTGGTCCTTTCCCCTAAACGCCAAACATCCAATGGACGAAGTATAACACCCCAAAGGACATTATTTGTGCACTTTTCATCATCAAAACTCACGTAAACCCTCCTTTTTTTCCACCATGAGTAAAGTTCAACTTTTCTCACAAGAACACAAGGATTTAAGTTTTGAATTCAATATTTCTTCAAGAATTCAAGGGTTAAAGTTTCCTAGTTCAATAAACCTTCAAGAAAAATCAAGAATGAAGTTTCTTTCGCAAGTTCATCATTCAAGATTCGAAGATTCAAGCTTTCTTCACAATTCAAGAAAAATTGAGGTATGTGAGAGTTGATCCATGGGTCCTCTTTCACCCATGGAGCCCAAAACTCAAATTTAAAGTTTAAAGTCATAATCCTTACATGTTCCCATGAATTTTGTTTATAATTTTTCATGAATCTCAAGCTTATATTGTGTTTTCATGAAATTGTGGGTGATATTAAACCTCAAATCTTTCAATGGTATTGTTTACCAAATTTATATCCTAATTGGTGATTTAGAAATGGAATCATGCTATTACTACTATTTCTAAATACTCCCATGCTTAGCCTAAACCATGAATTTCAAGTGTTTGATGAAATGCCTACAAGAATGATTTTGAACAAAGGCTAACATATCATGTTCTTAGAGATTTAGTTTAATACCATGGTGGATCCTATATTCAAGATAATTAGAAATAATTCCTTATTCTAAGTTCATGTTTTCCACATGTTTGATCCTTACATGTTGTGATGAAATGCCCATGTCCTATTTCAAGTGAATTTCATGTAATTTCCCCAATTCACGGTGTTGGTTATGAAACCATGCTATGCTCCCATGTTTTTAAGAAATTTCCATGTCCAAGTATTAATCTCCATGAGCTTGATAGAATGCCCCTGTGAATTGAATAGGGTAATCATGACATGTTACTATGTGTTCTCATCCATGTACAAGTCCATAACCTTCAAGTGTTTGACAAAATGTCTAAATGAAAGTATTATTGACAATTGACTATTGTTGTGCTATTATGATCATGCCATGCTTTACTTTCATGCTATCGAGTCTTGGGGGTATTTAATACCCGATAATTTATCTGCTTACCTAGAGCAAGTATCAGATACGGAATAGTCTCAGTCATGCCATGATCATTAATATTCTCAGTCAATTACAGAACTCAATAAAACTAAACCTGTTACAAAACTCAAGAAAACTCAGTAAACTCGGTATTAGTCCAGTCTAGTTCAGTATTCAGTTCAGACCTCAGTAGTATTCACTATTCAGTTTATACCTCAGTAGCATTCAATATTCAGTTCAGACCTCAAAGCATTCAGTATTCAGTTCAGACCTCAGTAGCATTCAGTATTCAGTTCAGACCTCAGTAATATTTAGTATTTTTTTAGACCTCTATAGTATTCAGTCAGTTAATAGAATTCAGTAGTATTTTCGTCAGTCAATGAAACACAGTGAACTCAGTTCAGCTTAGTTAAACAGTATGAACAGTAACATTCAGTCAAGCCTAGTTTGAACTAAGAAATTGGTCCATTGTCTATTATATTGGGAGTAGAATTCAGTGCCGAGTGAACCTAAGGATGGGGACACACCTGCCAATGGCAGGGTATGATCCTTTGAAGCAATCCTTGTATTCCAGAACTATGTACCCAGCTTAGGTTGAGATATCAAACCCGCTAAATGAGGGTTGATGAGGTGTTTTAACCTGTCAGTTGAGGGTTCCACCATTCTCATTAGAGTAGCTGCCATATAAGGGTATCTTTTCAGTTGTATTTATCCGTGGCACGGTACTGACACCCTTCCAACTGGGGTTATAGGTTGGACCCTAATTATTTTGGTGAGGGCATGTTTGTTAGGTGATTACTTTCCACAATTTTAGTTTCATTCTCAGTGCAGAACTCAGTTTAGTTCTACAAATTCTGGACTATCAGATAAAGTCACTCGGGTTAGTACGGAACTTAGCAGAGTTCCATAAAAATAGGACTGTCATATATAGTCTCCCATTTATCAGTAATACAGTATCTGTAAACTCAGATATCAGTTAATCAGTTATCAAAACTCCGTATACAGTCTCAGTTACAGTCTTAGTTATAGTTTCAAATATAGTCTTAGTTACTGTCTTAGTTATAGTCTCAGTCCCAATCCCAGTCTGGTAATCAGATCAGTAACTCAGTTAAGTTTTAAGTTTTATTGACCATCGCGTATAGTTATCAGTTATCAGTATTCCAGTACCTCAGTTTACATACTATTTTAGAATTATGTTATATGTTTGGTCTTGCATTCTCAGATAATACAGTCTTTACAAATTTATGCTCAGTTACCTCATATTACTCAGTCAGTCCCTTTCTCTTATGCATAATAATCTACAATTTCAGTCCAGTTATTCAGACTAAGTACAGTCCAGTTCCACATGCCTAATATCCATCTTCAGTTACACTTATATTATTAAAGTAAGTTTAACATCAATTAAGTATAGTGATTTACCAACTTATTAGATCATGTTTATTACTCATGTTTTAAGATGTTTTCAGCTTTCAATTCATTCCAGCCTATTGGTGAGTGTACTTACACTTAGCATGCATGTTTTACGATTATGTATGAAATCAGTTTTACTTATTACATTCACCCCTACATACTCAGTACATTCCATAAGTATTGATCCACATATATGTCTGTGTGGCTACATTTTCTCATAATGTAGGTACTAGTTATAGCCTGCGCATCCCGATTAGACAGTTATAGATTTCAGCTAGCAGGTGATGAGTTCTTCTACTTCGAGAACTCAGACAATTTTAGTTCATGTACAGTTCATTTACTTTATTATGTATTTATTAGTGTTAGCTCGGGGCATGTCCCAACTATCATTAGTCAGTATAGTAGAGGCTTCATAGATGTCAGTTAGAGTAAGTTATGTAAATTTTAGTTTTATCCTTCAGATTTATCAGATTGTAAAGCTTTATCAGTATTGTATCTATTTTAGATCTTTAGAATGACTATGTTTCTTCATAATAGCTTTTATGTGATAATTCAATTTCGTAATAGTATGCCAGTTCATGGGTTAATTTAAGATCAGTTATGGTTCCAAGCATCGTGTGACATCTCGAGACAGATTTTTAGGGTGTTACAATATCAACCCTGAGAACTACTACCTTTTAACCATGAGCCACTATGACTTTTATTGAAACTACCATGATATCATGGCCTCTTATAGATTCCCCCTTGGGCATCGTGATGCATATCTTTCACGACCTATGCATAATCAAAAACCTCAGCAAATGATCTACCTTAGCAACAACTTTTCATAGCCATGCAAAGTGGGATTCTTAACACCAAACAAAACACCAAACCTGTTCATACTCAGTCGGTAAGATAGATGTGCTATGCCCATCCAACTCATAAAATCAAGCCTCATAATCCACAATAGGTATGAAACCCTAATCCAACCTCAAGAATTAATCCCTTAAATAATCTCTAAAATTGTGAGTCATATACTTCTTCATGTAGACCTTAGAGAACTGAGACCATGTCAAAATGGGAGATCAACTACACAGGAATTAAGATAACCTCCCTACAAGTGTCGACCTATTAAATCTAATTGGAAGTAGTGTAGACCACACCAGGATTCAAAACTTGGCCCAAATTATGGAGCTTGTCCTTGTAATCATAAGAACTCATAAGCATCCTCGCTAGGTGAACCAAAAAACCTAGGTAGAGTCAATCACAATAATCTACCCAACATGTTCTTCTTCTTAATCAATATAAAATGTTGAGGAACTACTGACCGATCAACCATCGGTGTAGGACAAACCTTATCTCTAGGAGCCACAGCTACAGGTTGTAACTCCAACTCATACCACTCTAATCCACAAACTGTGCACTATGAACTAGTCCAAAGAGATGAACTAATGTATCCTAGAGCATCAAAGAAGGAATAAACCCCAGTGGATCCTAGGTTGGTACTCGTCCCACCACTAGCTAGGGTAGAGGAATCTCTTTCTTGGGAGTAGAAATAGGGTCGAGTAAAGGCCCCTTATTTCGGTCCCTAGTCAGGGATACATCTCTAGTTTTTCCTTGACCATTATGTTATCCATAAATTTCTATTAGATCCCTAGTTACGAACTCAAGGTCATCATCTCGTGTAGCGGTAGCACGCATTCTAGCTTCCATGAAAGAGTAAAACCAAAGGATACTTTAGAAACCAACTCAGAATCTTAGCACAAAAGGTGTGAAAAAAGTAAATATCTCCTAAGAATATCCTATCGACTCTTGAAAATATTAAATGGGGTTTATCATTTCAATTTATGGGACTCTACAAGATACTTGCTATTGTGCCAATAATATTGGTGAATATAGTGATCCAATACCAATTTTTCTCAACTCGATTTTTGAGTCATGATGGCACCTACTTTATCACAATATTAGACAAGATAAATCATAGCTTGAAGCTATGAGCAACGGGCTAATTTAGTGAGAAAATCGCATTAACGCCAGAAATTTAAAAGTAACGATTTGCAATAATAAATTAGGTAAATAATAATAATAATAATAATAATAATAATAATATTGTTAATAGTACTAATGTGGAAGATAAATAAGGTAAAATTAACATCCCATAACCTAGTTATGTCGGTACAAGAGCCATTAACAAAAGAAATATGATTACTATAATAGTCAAGTATGCATCAGTCTCGAATAATGAAAGACTAAAAAAAGTAGAAGAAGGAGAAAAGTCCAACTACAGCTCTAAGAGCTCACCCTGTCTCCGAACGTAAAGTAGCACAATTGTAACTAATATTGGATGTATTTATGCACTTTAGTGTTACTATTCTAGCTTATTTAGCCTAGTTTTGAGGATATTTCGTGTGCTTTATATGTGATGATGATATAAAAAAAGTATATAAGTTTTCAAGGATGTGAATAAAATGGTTAAAAGTGTTTTCAAAAAAGTTTGTACTTAATTGAGTCATTTAGAGTTCAATCGATAAAACTAGTTTTACTAGCTTGAGCTAGTTGTGCGTCTAGTTGGTTTCGTGGGATTTTAATGTGTTAAAGGAGTTCCAAATGGTTTAATAAGTGTATTTATATGTGGAACAACTTTTTTGTAACCTCTAAAGTTCAATTTGATTAAGTTAAGAGTCGGAACAATAAAGTAAAAGATCATGGAAACTAGCGTAATCTTGGCTCTTGTTTTGATTCATCATTAAAAATATTGTGTTGTTAATATCTCAAATTCGAGGTGTGTGATTATGTAGGAAGATTTTTGAGCTGAACATAGTTATATATTAATGATATAAAGGCTGGAAATCCATTGGAAATACACCACAAGACAAGGGATGAAAGATTGGACAATAAAGACTTAACCAAAATTTTTTATGCAAATTCCAGTGATCTAGGATGATTTAGGTGTGATGCGGTGGTTTTATGACGTGATACTCAACGCCCTACAGTGGTTTTATGGCATGTTTATCAATGCCTTGAGGTGTTTAGTACATTGGATAAGCCACGCGACGTGTTGGCTATTTCAAACATGGACAAAAACTGACCCTTGTCCTACACAAATTAGGCATTTGTGGTTTACTATAAATATATGTTGCACACGTTATTTATTAATATTGGAAAATCTTGGAAGTATTGGGGGATTGAGAGGCTTTTTCAACTTCTTTTTAGGTTTTTTTAATTACTTTAATTTAGTTCATCCATATCTTTAGTTAATTACAATCTTGTGATTACGATTATGACTATACGTGGCTTAACGCCCTCTTTCCGGGGTTAATGCCAAGAACATGAGTACTGTTGTTTTGAATTAAGTTTGTTTGATTTTCTTATCATTATTTGGTTGTGTGTTCATCCTTATTTTAAATATTTTGAGGCTTGATCACCCTTAGAATACATTGTCAACCCTGTAATCTCGGGAGAGGGATTAGGGAGATAGAACATGGGGATGAACAAAGTATGGTATGTATTCTTTTATGAAATATGGAATTAAAATTAGCATCTAGGATTGGTATGTACTTAGAGGCCTTACTTAATTCATATGTAGGTTGATATCTTAAGGAACTTAATTGGATTATTACATCCCCACTCAATGATGTAGTTGAAATGTCCAAATCAGGTAAATATTAGAGGTCAGGAGACCATGATAATACGATTAACCCTACGAATCAGCAACCAAGAAAACAAAGTTAACAAATAAAGTTCAATAACAAAGTATGATTGTTTAAAGTGCTTTAATCCTAGGCTTTACTCCAATGATTATCTCAAGACCTTTATTTTACACCTTGTTTAATTTACCTTAGTTTATAAATATTCAAAACTCTATTTTGGTTACTCTTGCGTCAATTGAATCTCAATTATGAACTAAATTTGAATAGTTTCTATAATAAGTCCCTGTGGGATCAATATTCATCTTTCTTGAAGGCCATTATATTACTTGGTAGGCTACATATACTTGAGTGTGCGCTTGGGAGCTGTCAAGTTTTTGGCGCTGTTGCCGAGGACATATAATTTGGCAACTATTTTATTTAGTTTTACTTTTAGATTTCTTTTGTGTTTTTATTCTTGATCTTGGTTGTGTATTTGTAGGAAATAGGTTTACAAATTAGTAAGCTGGCAAGGGATCACAACTTGGTTGAACCAAGCTCCAAACCTGAGCAAATTTTCCATCAACAAATGAGAGAAGCAATCCTTCTCCCCCGTATTCCTTAAATCGCAAAAGATCAAGAAAATCCTGCTCTAATGGCTGAAGAGAAAGTAGCCCAAAGGACAGTTAGAGAAGTGGCAATCCCACTTCTAACAAATTTGACCTCCCCATTTAAGAAACCAGAAGCTGAAGGTAATTTTAAGCTCTAACGAAATATGGTACAACTTTTGATTAGCAGTAGAGTTCAAAGGGATTTCACATGAAGATCCATAGGTCCACTTGTAAAATTTTATGGAAATTAGTGACACATTCATCCCTATAGGTGTGAATCCAGACTATGTGAGGATGACGTTGTTCCCCTTTTCATTATTGGGGAAAGCAAAAAGAGTGGTTGAATGAGGAGCTGGCAAATTTAATCACATCAAGGGACGACATGTCATTCGAAATTCCTCATCCATTTTTTTCATCTGGAAAGACTACAAGACTTCGTAGTGAGATTGTGTGCTTCAAACAGAAGCCAGACGAGAATCTATACCATGCTTGGGAGCATTTCAATGCACTTTTTTAGGGCTGTCCACACCATCAATAGTCCAATGAGGTATTGGCTTATACTTTTGTAGAGGCTCTTGATCATAATACAAAAATAATACTAGATTCAGATGCAGGTGGTCAAGCTATTATGAAAACATATGATGATTTGTATACTTAATTGAACCGCATAGATCAAGGAAATCTTGAGTGGCATTCAAATTCTAGAAGTGCCACGAAATGAATTGCAAGGGTATTGGAGGTTGACCAATTTACTACCATATCTACTCAGATCTGTACATTGCATAATCAAATAAGCAGTCTAAAGTTGGGAGTAGCACATCCTGCAGCCACAGTCAATGCAATCCAACAAACTATAGGTTTGTGTGAAATTTGAGGTAATAGTGGCTATTCAGCAACTATATATGTTGCAAATCTGAAATTGGTAATGTATGTGGGTAATGTTCAAAGGACTAATTATGGTAATGCCTATAACATGAAGTGGCAGACTCAGCCACCAATTCAGGCATGGAATGCCCCACAGCAATAGGCTCCACCAAATCAATCAACTAGCAATAAGGAGAAGATGATGAAACAACTCTTAGCTGGTTAAGTGCAAATGGATGCGGATATAAAAAGTCAACAGGCATAATTAAAGAATCAACAATTGGCCAAAAGAAGCTTAGAGTTGCATTTGGGGCAATTACAATAGACACTGAATACCAGGCCTCAAGGTGGTTTTCCAGCAGATACAAAAAATTTAAACAGGTAAAGGCAATCACTTAGAAAAGTGGTAAAATGCTCAATGAAGAACCTCCAAAGCCAACTAAAGAGGTAGACACATATTTGACTCTCCATAGATATCCAAAAATATTTCTATAAATTCAGTAAAGTCTGAGTACTCGAAAGAAAAAATTATTGTAGAAGAGAAACAGTAGATGCTGCAACTTTATTCCCTCACAAGTATAGAAAAGAAATGGAGGATTCATGCTTTAAGAAGTTCTTTGACATGTTCAGAGAGATTCACTTTAACCTTCCTCTGTTAGATGTTTTGCAGGGTATGCCAAAGTACGCTAAGTACTTGAAGGATATGGTTGCAAATAAGGTAAAGTTGTAGGATGTGGAGGTGGTATCACTTACTGAGAAGTGTAGCTCGGTGGTAACATATAATATTTCCAAGAAGCTTAAGGACCCAGGAAAGTTCACTCCCCCCATTTAGATTAGGAATAGTGAGGTGGTCCACACCTTGAGTGATTAGGGGTAAAGTCTCAACTTGATGCCCCTATATTTATTCAATACGTTAGTCTGGGTAAGCCTAGACCGAGTTTGGTGCTACTACAGTTGGAAAATCAGAGCATAACCCATCTCAAAGGACAGATAAAGGATGTCCTCATAAAGGTTGGTAGATTTATTATTCCTGTTAACTTTATTATTCTAAATTTTTAGGTAGACGAACAGGTATTAATAATCTTGGGGTGTCTATTCTTAGAAACTAGAAGAGCTTTAATTGATGTGATAGCGGGCATGCTCACCATGGGGTTGGAGGATAAAGAGGCATATTTAAAGTTTATAAATTTCTAAACACATTGTCCAATTATAAAGATTTATGTATGATCACTATTATTAAAGGGGATGAGTATGAGGTGGTTAGTCCATCAAAGATCTCTTCGAACACCCTCATTTAGCACCCTAAGACATAACCATATAAGCCCGAGATGATGCAAGTGGATGAGCCTGAAAAGGATAAAGTTGAGAATAATATTGACCTTGAGAGTGCACACTGAAGAGGTCAGAAATGAATAAGAAGATAGCCTTCAAGTATGAGGAAAAGGATAAAGGAACTTGGTTAAGTTGAGTTGGGTTGTGCTGTGACACTAAATCAGGCACTGCTTGGGAGGCAATTCAAGTTAAGCAGGTATATTTTATTGTTAGGTTTTTAGTTTTTTTTACTTCATGTAGTTTTTGTTTTTGTTGAGTCACAGGTTGATGGGAAGTCTGAGTACCAGAAAACCTGAGCTATGGAGCATGGGGAAGACTGAGTGTGGGATCCCTAGACCCTGTTGATATTTTAAAATGCAACTATCTAGGACTAGAGGCTTTAGGGAGTAGTTCTATCCCTTCTTTTAAATTATACTTTGGGGACAAAGTAGATTTTTAAGTGTGGGGTAGGGGAATTTCCAAATTTTAGAGTAAATTTAAAAATTTTTAATAGAAATAAGTGAGATATTCTTGATGGTGTTATTAGTGATTGCATGATGTAAGTGTTTTGTTTGTAAAAGCATGTTGATTGAGTGAATTACTATTTTTGAGACTTCTAAGCTCATGTTTATGACTCTAGTACTTGTTGGCTTAAAATTTGAACTCATGTTATTATTTGGTTGAGAGTCTATGATGATCCTATGTGAGTTAGGCATGTTCCATATGAGTGTGAGGTGTTGTATATTCCTTATTGCATGTGTTGTCTAGAACTTTCTTAGTGCGTGTAAAGCGATATAAAGAGGGTGGGTTTAGGAGATGATACATGTTTTTTTGTGATGGCCTTGTTCTATACCCTCTTTTGACCTACCTTTGTGCATAATCCTAGTAAGCCCCATTGAGCCTTTACCTTTTTCTTTGGTAGCCTTATATTGAGCCCAATTCATTCTTTGATTGACTATTATTTGATCCAAAGCTACTTAGTGCTTTAGTCTGAAATTAGTGAGTTAAGGATTGTGAAAGTGAAGAAGGAAAAGTTGAAGCAAAGCCCCAAAGAGATAGTTACTGGCATTCAAAAGAATTGTTATGTGTTGTGGTGGGAGTTGAGTAATAAAAAGAATAAAAACTTGTTCAAATTGAATGAGTTGTGCATATAATACTCCCACCATAGTGTTGAGAATGATCTTAATAAGATAGGGTGAAAACAAAAGAATGGGGTAGATAAAAATGGTGTAATCTGGTTGTTAGAATTGAATTCGGATGTATTAACTGATGTATTAAAGCACTTAGGAAATATAGTCACTATGTTTGTCTAAAATAGTTCCTACCCATCCCTTAGCCTATATTACAACCCGAAAAAGACCTAATTGATCCTAAGCTTTACATTCTGATATTAGTTGAGTACTACACTAAGGTCAAGCCTATGGTTCATTGTGTGTAACTTGTGAATTCTTTGTGAGAGCGAGGGAAATTTGATTCTTGTACTCATTATATTATTAAATGCTTTGATAAGCGTGATTACGGGTAACTGTCTTATTGTGAGGGGCATATGTTTGATGAATGTGGGTGATTTGTATGATGTTCTTGATTGAGCAATAGGTATAAGTTTGCCACTTGTTGAGTCAATCCTTGAGGCTAGGATGTTTAGGAGTAGTGTTCATGAGCTATCAATTTTGTAAATGACATGCTTAGTGTAGAAACTTGCATTCTGTGTATTCATTGTAGTACTAGCTTGAGTTTCTTGCACGTCGTAGAAGTGTAAAGTCTCCTAAACTTATTATTCTTATAGTGAAGAGTTTTTCGAGGACGAACAAGGCTTTAAGTGCGGGGTGGTAATGTTGGGTGTATTTATGCACTTTAGTGTTACTATTTTAGCTTATTTAGCCTAGTTTTGAGGATAATTCATGTACTTTATGTGTAATGATGACATAAATAAGAATATAAGTGTTCAAGGATGTTATTATAATGGTTAAAATGGTTTTCAAACAAGTTTGTACTTAATTGAGTCATTTAGAGTTCAATCGAGAAAATTAGTTTTACTAGTTTGAGCTAGTTGTGTGTCTAGTTTGTTTCGTGAGATTATAATGTGTTAAAGGAGTTCCAAATGGTTTAATAAGTGTATTTATATGTGTAACACATTTTTTGTAACCTGTAAAGTTCAATTTGATTAAGTTAAGCATCGGAACAATAAAGTTAAAGATCATGGAAACTAGCCTAGTCTTAGCTCTTGTTTTGGTTCATCATTATGAATATTATGTTGTTATTATCTCTAATTCGTGGTGTGTGATTATGTAGGAAGATTTTTGAGCTGAATATGGTGATATATTGATGATATAAAGGATGTAAGTTCATTGGAAATACACCACAAGACAAGGGATGAAAGATTGGACAATAAAGACTTAACCAAAATTTTTTATGCAAATTCTAGGAGCTGGTGCGATGCGGTGGTCTTATGATGCGATACCCAATGCCCCACAATGGTTTTATAACTTTATTCGAAATACCTCACATTGTTTAGTCCATGGTATAAGCCACGATACTTGATGGCTATTTCAAACAAGGACAAAAAGTGACCCTTGTCCTACACGGATTAGGCATTTTATGTTTTACTATAAATATATACAACACATGTTATTTATTAATCTTGGAAAATATAGGACGTATTGGAGGATTGAGAAGATTCTTCAACTTCTTTTTAGGTTTTTGTAATTACTTTAATTTAGTTCATCCATGTCTTTAGTTATTAATTACGATCTTGTGATTACGATTATGACTATGCATGTCTAAACACCATCTTTTCGGGGTTAATGCAAAGAACATGAGTAATATTGTTTTGAATTAAGTTTTTTTGATTTTCTTATCATTATTTGGTTGTGTTTTCATTCTTGTTTTAACTATTTTAATGCTTGATCACCCTTAGAATACATCTATTGTCAATCTTGTGATCTCAGGAGAGGGATTAGCAAGATAGAACATGGGGATGAACAAAGTACGGTTTATAGTATTTTATGAAATAAGGAATTCAAATTAGCGCGTAAGACAGGGATGTACTTATATGCCTTACTTGATTCACACATAGGATGATAGCTTAAATAACTTAATGGATTATTGCATCCCCGCTCAACGATGTAGTTGTAATGTCCAAATTAGGTAAACGGTTAGAGGTCGAGGGACCATGTTCATGCGATTATCCCTATGAAAACACAACCAAGAAAAGAAAGTTAACGAATGAATTTCAATAAGATAGTATGATTGTTCCAAGTTCTTTAACCCTATGCTTTACTCCATTGATTGTCTCAAGATTCAAGACCTTTATTTTACACATTGTTTACTGTAGCTTATTTTATAAATATTCAAAACTCTATTTTGGTAACTCTTGCATCAATTGAATCTAAATTGTGAAATAAATTTGAATAGTCAGCTTTTTTGAAGGTCACTATATTTCTTAGCAGATCAAGTACACTTGTAAGTGTGCTTGGGCGGTGGCAGTAACATTAGTGGTGGTAACTAGTACTCGGATCTGTACTAAAAAGGTATAGAAGTGTTGAATTAGTACCAAAGCCATGGGTAGTCAGTAGGCATCATCAACTGGTTGAGGAAAATCATAATATAAGTATAATAAATATGCAAGATAAATAAGCTCTAAGTCAAGGTAAAAGGGAAAACTTGAAAGAATGCTCCATGTATTATAAATAAATGAATAAAATAGAATAATAATGTAAAGGAACGTATAACTATCACAACAAAATCAGCCCATATATGCCAGTGAGTACGGAAAAGTAAATAATCCAATGCAGCCGCTATAAGCCCGAAGACTACACTCTAGAAAGTAAATGACTGAAATTACATTAATTAACCATATCTCAAGCCATAATAGTGGATCCATCCATATCATAACAAAGCATGAATAGTGTATTAGAACTAACTCCATAACCATCATAAATAACCTCTTAAAGTCGGATTTGAATCAAAGTACATATAATAAAAGGACAAACTTGAACCAAAACTCATAAAGCATAATACTGGTGTTAAACTGGGACTCATATAAACAAATGACGAACTTGAATCGAAACTCATATCATGAATAATTTCAGATTCGAACAGGTCTTAAGATTATAAGTTGGACTTAAACTAGCACTAGAATCAACTTGCAAGTACCAGTCTAACGCAATTGTTATGCAACCAACCTCTTCAAACTCCTAAATATAAAATTTAAAGGATACAATATGCCTATAAAGTTTACAAGGAACTAATAATAGTATGATCCTAACATGGGCCATAGGGGGTCCACTTCTAATCCCTAAAATTCATTCTAAGGCAAATTCTAGCCTTGACGAGGCTAAGGCACAAAAAATTCACTTCTTGATATTAAATTAAGCCACATTTGGTCCTAAGATAGCTATTCTGCCTAAAACATAAGCAAATAAGTCAATTATGACTATTTTATGATTCACTTCTAGGCTATCTAATTTACACTAATTATACTTCCAAGATCTAATTTCCATCCCTTATCGATCACACTATCATAAATATACTACAATTAAGCTCAATCTAAAAGGAAGGTAAACCTAGCCTACAGGGAAGCCAAAGAAAGCCCAATGAAATTTGCTAAATCAGTGGTTTTCCCTTTTATAAAGCTTTCGCATGATGCATCAAATAAAAAAGATAATCAACACAAAAACAATGGTACCAATATTTCATTTTTATGCTTACAGTCCAAATTTACGTGAAAATCTCATGTGGGATTCGCTTGTGGAATTACTCTTTCAAAACTGTCTATGCGTCCCTCTATGACCAAGGACCATTTACCTTGAAGAATTTGTAACTTTCAAGACTAAATCGTGCTACAATCAACTAACCAACATTTTAGGCATTTTGGGAGAAAATTGAGAAATTAACCATGGAACTAATGAGGACTTACCAAGAATTTGGAGAAAAATAAGTACTTTAGGCACACGAACACCCCAAAATTGCCTATTTATTTTCTCCCAAGTTTCCATATGTTCTAGGGTTTTTCACTTTTGAAATTTAGTGAAAATGGGAAAAAGTCAGACTAAGTGATATTTAATGGCTCCCAAGTGCTGCTATGATCACGGGGATATTTTAGCGATCACCATTAAAGTGCCCAAGTTCCACTAAAGTTGTACCCACACTTATCTGGCATGCCACTAAAGCAGAAAATCTAGCGCTAAAGTGGCTTTTGATCTAGCAACTTGTTGGGGCTGGTCCAAGTCGCTGAAATGTCCAATTGGCCGCTTTAACGGATGCACCAGCTGCAGACTTAGAATTTTTCCAAGTCCTCATCGACATATCGGGATTCATTCAGATACTTGTATACAAAAATCAACTATGGTTCCCTATCAAATTTGATGTTCTTGACTCAATGGTACGGACGAAATTTCCATCTGAGATCATTTAGATGGAATGTGGGTCCTACACCCATGTGTCATTTTTATCAAATTCTATCCAGTAGCCCAGAAATAGTCAAGATACCTTGGTACCCAAACCAAAGGTCCTCCAAACCTAAAGGAAGCATATCTAAGCTATTGTAACTATTATATTTAGCATACAAGGTCGTTTGTTTGAGATTTTTTCTTGATAGACAATCTAACCAGCGAAGATTTCAAATATAAAATTAGCTCTAAAAATGAAAAAAAAATACCCGATAACTAAATTATCAGCTTCATCAAGTCATAAATGACTTGGGAAATCTTACTATGGTGAAATACATACAAATGTAGAAAATGACATATAGGTTATTACAACCACTCATGGTATTGGCTATTAAACATAGATGGTCTTGTAATTGATTGTCCTTCTTTTAGATTCTGGGGAGAAGCCATTAGAAAAGATCTTTTATAGGTGTTAACCTTATAGAATAAATCTGCTCTATCACCAATTGATGGCTTGTATGAGTCCACTATACTTTTAAGGGCCAGGTCTCTTACTTGTTTTGTAACGACCCTTTAGGTTATATCCTAAATTTATGTGCATTTCTAGAATTTTGAGCCTTCTCATAGCTGTTACAGGTCATTTGTGACTTACCAAAAATATCAATTTAGTTATTGGACAATTTGTTTGGATTTTTAGGCTCATTTTCTTATTTTAGAGCTTTTGTAAGTTATCCTAACACTCCTTGTTTATTTTCTATTATTTTACCCACATATTTCTATCTCATTTCATTGTAAACTCGTAGAAAGTAGGTATTGATATCGGTGGGCCTTAAGGAAATATTGTGCCCTAATTTATGCACTATTTGTGCTTAATTTTTTATCATATATTCTTGGTCCTTTGGATGACCTCATGAAAGATTCAATTTTGGATCCATTTGCAGGCCCATTCTTGACAAAAATTTCAACCTGGACCTATACATAGCAATATGGGTCTTATTTTACTTCTATTGATATTTAGATTACAATTTTGATAGCATGACAACATTTTGGTATGGTGGAGGAAAGACAGGTGATTTGTGGATGATTTAAGGACTAAGGTTTGATATCAAACTAGGATTCTATCTACTCTTCTTCATGAGATTGTGTATGATATTAGTAGATGTTATGTAAGTATGATAGGATATGATTATGAATAGAATACCATGACTTAGCAAAATTTATGAGCTTGGGGATAGAAGGTTGAATTGACCCTTAAGATGAAATAGTTGTTGTGGCTATAGGTTTCTTTGACCCAAGATTATTATCATACTAATCATAGTTCATGCTAAGGACCCTTTATTATAAGGTTTACTATTTCACTTAGTGACTTTTCATAGTTTCTGAGATTATAGTATTATTGTTATAGTAATTATATATTATTGGGCTCGAGACCGTGGTTACGATACCAATTGGACTCCGAGTGAGTATTCTATCCTTATAAAGGTTGTGGCTTTAGCCTATGGAAGCTTGGCCATATATGATTGTATTGTTAGGATACAGGTGATAGCATGCATAGAATTTGGTACATTCATGCTCGCTTAGTGGTATTATTCCAACTAAAGATCATGGTTTTACTATTATTTTCTTAAAAGGGTTTTATTACCACTTTCTAATTTTAAAATGAATTCTTTTATGACGGGAATCATACTATCTTAATAGGTGATTTATGAGATTTTGGAGCTAAACATAATATTTTGGGAATTAGATTGCAATTAATTTTGGTCCATGGTTGATCCAGTCTTTTACCATTCCTATTTTCTGTTGTTGTGAGAGATTCCAATCCTTTCAACTCTATTATGATAATTTTGTCCCAAAGTTGATCCGGGATAATATATTTATTGACTTACACTCTTTTATTCATTGTTTGAGTGTGTGTATTTATTACATATACACCTCTCCTATACTAGATGGAGTAGATTAATGACGATGATAACGATTAGAAATCCTAGATCAGGACAAGATAAGAGTATATGAATATTCATGAATCCTCTAGGGTCCCCTTAGCCTGTGAGCCATCGTTCCAAAGAAGAAAGGTTATCGTAGATCATGCCTTTGTGAGCTATTGAGATGGAGAAGGTATATACACATAGTACGCTATGGTACTTAGTTATGGTACTATGTATTTACTTTTCATTTATTTATATACATTGCCTATCACCAGTAAGTTGTGTGGTGTTTATATTTACCATCCTTATGGGGGGTTGCATAGGTATAGGCTATGATTGTTGTTTGTTGAGTATTGATTAAACCTTCTGGGTTTGTGGGGGGCAGATTAGGTAGTTTTTATGAAAACTAACCAATTATTTTATTGTTGTTAAAATGGTTAGTTCATGGCAGGATAATTATGGACAGATATTAAGGTTGGAGATATGACTTTGATTCTTTTTATTTTTATGGTAAATTACATTATGGACAATGTACTCGAGGTTAGAGACATGGACTATAGGTCTAAATAATTCTAGCATTAAGGTTGTTACCTTTGAGTTAGCCTCGTATACTTATATGTGTAAATATGTAAATATAGCTAAGGAATTACCATATATCCCTCTCTTCTTTTGTTATCCACATTGTATATGTCTCATTTGGCCTTGTATACTACTATATATCCTTTTTCTACTCTTTACTTATTTATTTGCCAGCAATATACTGTTATAGTACTTTAGTTCCTAGATACGACTAGCATAGGATACATTATCATTACTATTTATCTTTAGCTCTATATGTTAGTTTCATAGATAGTTGACAGTAGTTTATATTTTTACTTTGCATGTTATCTATATTTGTATTATCTTTTGAGCTCAGTCGACAGTTTCCTACTAAGTACCACGTGTTTGGCACTCATACTATACTTTTGCAACCTGCTGATCAAAGTACGAGTTTTCGCAATAGGTGTGTTGATACTAGATAGGATAAAAAAGATGTAAACAACACAACAAAGTGCAATAAACAAGGAAAATGAGATAAAAACATAAAAAGGATGAAAGAACAGATAGATTGACACAAATCAATAATGAGAGGACAACTGAAGGGTATATTAAACCCTAAGACCTTTCTATCAATCACCGACAACACCAACCTCTTACGAGGACACAAATGGGAATGGATTCTCGAGCACCCACATTTTACAGAAATCAATGAAATCCTAAAATGTTTCCATAAAAACACTCTTAAGTGTCAAGACATATTATATGTCATCAACTAGTTAAAATGAAGGAAAACCTAGCTATTTATAGTCATGGGATACTTATTAAAAGATGGGCCCAAATGTAACCCTAAATATTATTGGGCCCAAAAGTGACCCAAGATCCAAATGATGCAATTGACGCATATGCACTCTCAAAGCCTAATCAATCATCCAAACACATTGTGGCTCAATTCTTCTGTGGATTACATCATCAAATATAGCTTCTCCCACGCTCTAAGCTATCGTCCACACATGATATTGTTCTTGTGGGTCTTAAAAAGGGTACTCCAAACATGTCTTGGAATCCTTGAGGTGGTCATGGATTGTACTCCTTTGTGTTGTCCTAGAATTATTTTCTTAAAAACATTGATGCCAATTTGGATTATATCTTCCTCCCCTTATTGAAGAGGATCCGACCTCGAATCCAAATATTTTGATGACGTTCTATCACATTTCTCAAGTTTTGAACTATTTAATAAGAACTCTGTGTGACCTTCAAGCATATATTCGTAAGGAACTCTCTTTGTCTTCCTCTTTAAAGGTGATGTTTCATGATCCTGCACAAATTGAGAAATGATACTAGGCAAAATACTTGTACCTTTGTTAGTGAGTGACAAAGGCTCAATGTTTGAATTGTCTTTGTCACATTGGATTAGGAGTGGCCTTTGGTGCTCAAGGTAGTTTGACACTTAATTTTTGGGAGCTTAGGGAAAGGGTTGGGATATTTGTTGGTGGAATTGTAGTGGTCGAGATACATGTGGTGGGTTTAGAGGATTAGGATTTGATGAATTATGGTTTCCTTCCACACTCACCATTCTTCTGTCTAGATTCATCGTTTTCCCTTCCACTTTGGAAAACTTCTTGTTCATGCTTATTATATCTTGTCGAAAACCCATGAGGGCTTCCCAAAGAGTATCAAATTGGTCCTAGCTTAAAATAGGTTGAACCCAACTCCCGGGGCCATGGTAATGGAAAACTCAACGAAGAAATAAGAACTTGAATTCAAGAATCAAAATAAGAAAGGAACAAATCAAAATGACAAAAAGTAAAAAGAAATATAACATGAGAGACTTGAATTCAAGATTTTAACAAGAAATGAAATATAAAATAAAGAAAAGACACAAGAGATTAAGACACAAAAGAAGAAGATACAAGAATAGCGTTTAAGAATGAAGAAAATGAAACTAGAATTCAAACCTTGAGAAACAGAGTTTTGAAGTAGAATGAATTGGTGTTGTTGGGACTTATATAGATGAAAAAATACAAGGATTTAGGGCTGTTCAATTAAGATTTCAATCTCAAGAAGCTTTTGAATTTATTTTGGGCCCCCCTTGTACTTCTATTTTTGTCTATTACTTGAAATATTCCTTTTTGATGCTTTTTGATCCTTTCTTTCTTTGGAAGACTTGGAATGTTTGTTTGGAATAAACAAGTACCACACATTTTCTCACTTTTCTTTTTGGAGAAAACACACTAATTTTGAATGTTCTTCTTCAACAATGTATGAAGATCATAAAGAACACCAAAAACATTCAAAATTGACCCTCAAGTAAATCACCTCAGAATTTGATGAAATTCAAACACCAAGCTCAAGTCAACCTCACAAACACAAATAACATGTTTTCAAGCCCAAAATATCAACAACAACCTTCCAAATTCGTGAACCCACCTTCAAGTTTCATCGACTCAAGCTCAACAGTGGTGGATGACTCAAATCAACTTCGATATAGCTTAAATTTGAACACTAGACTCCTGTAGTGTTAGAGAACACAAATCTAACACTATAAACACAAGAAAAACAGAAAATCAAAAACTCTAATTTTGACCTAGGGTCAAAAATGGGAATAGTACCTTTTTGAAATTTTCAATTTTGACACTTTTTTTGTGATTTTCATAATAATAAACAAAAGATTTACTTCATAGGAATGAAATCAAGGTCGGATGTTATACCAAATGATACAATATGAGATACGACAGATTAAAACACCACAAAAACACAAAAAAATAACGAAAATGAGATAAAACACAAAAAAATAGATAGATTGACACAAATCGATAACTAGAGGACAACCAAAGGATATATTAAACCCTAAGAACTTCCTATCAATCACCAATAACACCAACTTCTAATGAGGACACAAATAAAACCGGATTCTTAAGCACCCACGTTTCACACAAATCAATGGAACTCCTAACAAGTTTTCATAAAAATACTCTCAAGTGTCAACTCACATTATCATTCATCAACTATCTAAATTGAAGGAAAACCTAACTATTTATATCCAAGGGCTACTTATTACAATATGGGTGACAAAGTGACCCTAAATGTTATTGAACCCAAAAGTGCCCCAAGAGCCAAACAATGAAATTGGCTCATATGCACTCTCGAAGCCCAAGCAATCATCCAAAAATGTCGTAGCTCAATGCTTTCATGGAAGACATCATCAAATGTAACTTTTCACATGCTCCAAGCTATCATCCACATATGATATTGTTCTCATGAGGGGCTTAAAAAAGGTACTCCAAACATATCATGGAATCCTTGAGGTGGCCATGGCTTGGATTACCTTGTGTTGTCCTAGAATTATATGCTTAAAAGCATTGATGCAAATTAGGATTTCATCATGTGTGCATCATACGGAGCTTCAATGGATCAAACATTTAGAGTGATCTCTTGTTGTTCGAAGTATTACCACTTTTCCTCTTATAGATTAGAATGATCTCTATGCTATATTTAGAGATGGGTTTTATCTATATATTTATCCATTTTACCTTGTAATCTTATTGTATTAGAAGTCATTGTACTAACTTTACCAGGTCTTGGAGTTGTTTTATATGTATTAGCCTTTGTATAATATTATTATATTATTTTCTTCCATTTCTCTTGATAGTCTATTACTATTAGTTTCATAATAGGAATTCGCTTATCTACTAGTAGGTTATAGTAGGTACCATCATGACCTAAGAAATTAGGTCTTGAAAAATTAGTATCAGAGCCAATGTTTACTAATGTGTTGGTCCAAGAGCTATGTTTCTAGTATAGTCTTATGGATCAATGTGGATGTCTGTATCCTATCTTTGGGAGGTTACAGGGTATTCTTTGGAAATTCTATTCTTTAATCTTTGTCATGTGTCCATAATTCTATGAACCTTTAGTATTTTCTTTGACTTTATTATGTTCCAGATGGATGATATGAGGTTATCAATAGAGGTGAATGAGATTTCATATATGTTTCTAGAGTTTTAGCACAACATTGTACTATGGAGTCAGAGATTAATATCAAATATCTTTGATGTCAGTTAGAGGATTTGGGGCCAACCTAAGCTCCAGTACAGTCCATGACCATTTTTGCCTTATAAGATTCAACATTAGGGATTCTAAACATTTTTATGAATACTAACAACCAGAGATAATATATGGTACATCGACCAATTTTTAAGCTACAGTTGAGTTTGGTGATGTTCAACAGGGTTCCTTGTTGGTTTAAGAGTATGAGATTAATTTCTTGAGTGGGCCATACTTACTCTTATTCTATATTCTTCATAGCGTGAGATGGTGCATAGATGTTTTGGGGTATTATGTTTTCCACTTTATTTTTTTATTAGAGTATTTGATAGTAGCTGGGACTTTTTTCTCTCAGGTTAATGATCATGAAAGGACCATAGAGAGAGCATGTATTGAGACTTATAGAGATAGAAGAAAAATGCCATGTTATTAGTACAATGTTATTGGTATTTTGTATGGGATTAGGGATCCTCTTAGTGAGGATCAACTTCACTTATAGCCTATCAGTTCCTCATAAGTAGCATCTCAGGCTATAGATGGTTCTTAGATTAGTTAAGGTGGTCAAAATGGCCAAAGTTCTAATCGGACCTTGTGTAGTAGTCAGTATAGAACTTTAGGTTATGATGACCATTTTGGATTGGTACATACAGTACCTCAGATTATTGTAGGAGCTTGTTTTGGTTGCGGCGATATTTGTCACAAGTATAGAAAGTGCCTCATGTGTGAGTTGGATGTTCAGACAGGGTCAACATTTGTTTCTCGCCACCCTAGACTACCTAAGGTATGTTATTATTGTGGGAAGGATAGTCACTTCAACGGGGAGTGTCCTCAATATCAGTTGGTCAGCCAGTTGGGGTCAGCTCATATTTCTTGCCGAGTTAGTATGTCAGAGTTTTGTCATAACTGTAGAGAGACTGTTCATTGGTCCAAAGAGTATCCATGGTGTAGTATTATTTGTCATTCATCTCATCCAAATTAGTCTTATGGTGTTGTGGCACCTTCAATTATAGGCAGTGCACTTAGTACCTTAATTGGTGATTCAGATGCCAATTTTGAGTTTTGACCCGTTCAAATTCACATACCTTCGGGTTCATCAGGCTTATTGGGATTTTTATTATGATAGGTATGCCTTTTGTTTCCTTTCGTTACCTTCTAATTTGAGTAAATTGGTTCTCATACCAATCGATGATTATATGCCTTGGTATTTTATATTAATTCTTATGTTCCTTGGTGTAAAGTGTATGATTATGTGTCTACCCGTAGATGATTTCTTTTAGTAGTGGATAGAGTGCATAGAGTGGATCAGTATTGTAACTCCCCGAGTCTATACCCCGAATGCTAAATGATGCTTACGACCTCAAAGGACCACAAGCTAACCTATCACTGATATCTGCAGTGAGCACTAAAAATGTGATACTACAATAATGTAGAAAAATAGGCTGAAACTCCATAAGGTTGAAGAACTATAAATACTGATAAAATGTATCAACTAAAATAATAATCTGTAAAATTGAATACTGTCTGAACTCTAGTCTAAAATAACTCTAATCTGAAATTGTCTGAAAGTGGAGGTGACGGGAGATGCCCCCAACTAACTCCAACTACTGAAATGCTAAATAAAAACATATCCTCGATGGATAAGGACTCACTAATAACTCTGACACTGCTGGCTAAATCTGAATCTGTCTATGTGTGGTTGGGAACCTGAGTGTCCAAACCTATAATATGAGATATCATGGCGTAAAGAAAGAGTATGTGTTAGTACGTGGAATGACCTGGTATGCTAGATAAGGTAAGGCTGAATGCAAGGTTTCATATGCATGAACAGTAACTAACTGAATGATATAGAGAAACTAAATATGAGAAAATGTGGATATTCTAAACTTCTGTAAATAGTGAGCATGAAATACTATGCATATATATATATACTGTAATTGAGCTTTTCTAAAGCTAAGTACTGAGATTTGATACAAAGTAACTGATAAATTTGAGATTTCTGATAACTGAGTTACTGATACTAATTAACTGTATCTGACATTCCTGATTCTGTAGAATTGAACTAAGTTTTATTCTCAAGACTGGGACTGAAACTATAAGAGGTAATCATCTAATCGACATGTCCTAAATAAGGTAACATAACTGAGTTGGGGTCCAATCTATAACCCCAATTAGAAGGGTGTCAGTATTGTGCCACGGGTAAAGACAATTGAAGAGATACCCTCGTCTGGTAGGTACTCTAACGAGAATAGTGGAACCCTTATATGGCAGGTTAAAACACCTCATCAACCCTCAACTGGCAGGTTGATGTCTCAACCTACGATGGCTATGTAGTTCTAGAATGCAAGGATTGCTTATAAAGGACACACCCTCTATTGGCGGTAAGCCCCCATCCTTGGGTTCACTCAGTGTTGAATCCTACTCCCAACTGAAAGTCACTTAACTAAGCAAATTGAACTAGACTGGACTAAGACTGAGTTTACTGAGTTTTCCTAAGTTTTGTAACTGACTGAGTTTCTACTGAGTTCTGGAACTGATTGATTTCTATTATTCGTGACATGATTGATACTATTCTATAACTGACACTGGCTCTAGGTATACAACTATATTGTCGGGTATTAAATACCCCCAGGACTCGATAGCATGAAAAGTAAACCGTAGCGTGATCTTGAATAACATAACATTGTTCACTTGTTCATAATTCATCCATAGAGATATTTTATCAAACACTTGTAAGGAATCTATTTATTCATGGATGGGGAATACATACTATCATGTTATAATGACACTAATTCATCCACATAGGCATTTTATCAAACACATGGGGAGTATGCTTAGGTTATACAATAGTCAACACACATAGTTATCATGGCTACATCAATCAACTTGTAAATTGAACGGTTCATCAAAGGGATCATGTATTCAACACATATAATGATTAATTTCATGAAAGCTTCTAATTTAATCATGGATAAAAACCCAATAATAACATGAACATGAATTCAATTCAATCCAAGCATGGAAGTTCATAACTCAAAAATCTTCTAGTTTTGAAAATGGATTCCTGGACTTTATGGGTGAAAGGAACCCATAAATGAACACCAAACATAACTTGGGTTATTAGTTCTTGAAGGTGCTTGAAATATTCTTGAGTTTTGACCTTGATTCTTGAAGCTAGGGTTTGTTTTCTTGAGAGAGAATGCTTTGATTTTGGGGAAAATTGAATAATAATAATGTAAATAGGTTAATTTGGGATAATTTACGTGTTAAAGGCTGACTTGGGTCATAGAAAAATACCCAATTACCACTGGGAATGATTTAAAATCATTATTAAAAAATTTCTGATTTGGCCACTGGTGCGATGCGCCACTATCGCGCCAAGCCACTGGAAAATGACAATAAGGAATGTGGCTGGTGGCATGACATGGTGGAATCACATTGCACTACTAGATGGGACTTAGATGCTTGGCGCGATGCGGTACAATTACGTTGCTTTACTAGAAATTGACAATTATGGATTTGGTCCTTGGTGCGATGCACCAATATCATGGAGCAACATTGGATTTTACCAATTGGGAAATTAGATGGTGGCACGACACGGTGGTATCACATTTTCTTATTGGAAAATGACAATTTCCATTTAGACGGCCTCCGCGATACACTGAAGTATCAGGTGGTACACTATTTTACAAAAACGGTCATAACTCTTCACCTGGGTATCAAATTTGGGTAAATTTTATATCATCGGAAAGCTAATTCAATTTCCTAGGAAATGGTATGCTCTAAACTTAAAAATACCAAGTATTTCAAAAAAAATTATATAAGATGACTCATGTACTTAGAGCTAAGCTAAGCTTGAGAAATAGGGGGTATTACAATATCTCCCCCTTGGGAACATTCATCCTCAAATAAGACTGATTAAGTTAAGAAACACTGATAGACTGAGATGACACACTGAACATGCATATATGTTGCATGACTACATGATTGAACTACTAACAAACTGAGTTCTTATACTGAACATACAAATATGATACACGGAATACATGATTGAAGCTACTGATAAGCTGAATTTTCATACTGAACATGCATAACTGATGCATGAGTACGTGTCTGTACTAATTCATGAATGCATGATTGAATATTCAACGGTAAGAAATAACAAATCTATAATTATATCTGAACATGGAATTGAGTAAAGATAAGGAAGACTATTACCTTAAGTTGAGTCTGAGTTTGCGGAGAAGAGGTGAGAATACTTGGTCCGTATATCTGCTTCTTCTTCCCAAGTAGCTCCCTCAACAGACTAATTTTACCAAAGAAATTTAACTAGGGGAACATCTTTGTTCCTCAGTCTATGAATCTGATAATCGATGATCTGAACTGGAACCTCTTCGTAAGAGAGATTATTCTGAATATTTATGTCCTCTAAGGGGACTATGACTGCTGGTTCACCAATGTATTTATTTAGCGAGGAGACATGAAATATTGGGTGTACTAAAGCTAATATGAAGGTAACTCGAGCTCATAAGATACCTTTATGAAATGACTGAGAATTTTGTAAGGACCGACATATCAGGGACTGAGCTTTCCCTTCTTGTCGAACCTCTTTACCCTCTTCATGGGAGATATTTTCATGAACAAAAAATCACCGACCTTAAACTCGAGATTCTTTCTCCTCACATCTACATATGATTTTTGTCGACTCTGGGCAGCCCTAAGCCTTTCTCTGATTAATTGAACCTTCACTAAGGCATCAAATACTAGATCAGGCCCTACTACTATGGCCACACCTACTTCGAACCAACCGATTGGAGATCTACATCTCCTACCATAAAGAGCTTCAAATGGAGCCATCTGAATACTGGAATGATAGTTGTTATTATACGCAAATTCGATCAAATGCAAGTTGTCATCCCAACTACCCTTAAAACAAAAAATGCATGCTCTTAGCATATCTTCTAGAGTTTGAATGGTCCTTTATACTTGAACATATGTCTGAGGGTGGAAGGATGTACTGAGATGAACTTGGATACCAAGACCCTTATGGAATGCTTTCTAGAAATGAGAGGTAAACTGGGTACCTCTATCTGAGATAATAGATAATGGGACTCTGTGTAACCTGACCAACTCTCTGATATAGAGTTTGGCATAGTCCTTTGTTGATAGGAGGTATGGACTGGCAAGAAATAAGTTGATTTGATCATCTTGTCTATGATAACCTATATAGAATCATGCTGATAACGAGTATGAGGCAAACCTATCACAAAGTCTATGTTCACTTCTTCCCATTTCCATATGTGAATACTGAACTCCTGCATGGACCCACTAAGCTTCTGGTGCTCAATCTTAACTTGATGACAAGTAGAGCATTTAGCTACAAATTCTGCAATATCCCTTTTCATCCCACTCCACCAATAGATCTCTCGCAAATCACAGTAGATCTTAATAGCCCCTGTATTAATAGAGTAACATGCACCATGCGCTTCTGCAATAATTCGTTGCCTCAAGTCATCTACACCTAGTACACATAGCCTACCCTGGAAACATAAAACACCATCTCCCCTTTGGGAGAAAACCTCTACTTTCTAATCTCTGATTGACTCTTTCAGCTTAACAAGACAAGGATCTCTATCCTATTTTTCCTTTACCTTAGAAACTGGATAGTATTTAAAACTGTTCTACACCCATACACTACGTTCTGCTAAATTGAATAAGTGGACACCTAGTTGGGCAAGCTGATGAACTTCTTGAACTAATTTCTTTTTAGCATCCTTAACATGAGTAACACTACCCATAGACAGTCTACTGAGAGCATCAGCGATTACATTGGCCTTACCTAAATGACAAAGAACACTCATGTTATAATCTTTCAACATCTCAAACCACCTTCTCTGGTAAAAATTTAAATCTTTCTAAGAAACTACATACTGCAAGCTCTTGTGATCTGTGAACACATCTACATGCACCTCATACAAATAGTGCCTCCAATTCTTTAAGAAGAATACTACAACTGCTAACTCAAGATCATGAGTCAAATAATTCTTCTCATGGGGCTTAAGCTGTCTAGAGGCGTAGGCTATCACCTTACCTTTCTGCATGAGGACATAACTCAAACCTACTCTGGATGTATCACAGTACACAACAAACCTATCTGAACCATCTGGCAGTGTCAAAATTAGGGCTGAGGTGACTCGAGTCTTTAATTCTTGAAAACTGCTCTTGTGGAAATCTGACCACTGAAACTAGACATTCTTCTGAGTTAATTTGGACATGGCAGATGTAATAGATGAAAAACCTTTAACAAATCAATGGTAATAGATAGCTAAACCCAAGAAAATCCTAATATCTGATGGAGAGATTGGTCTAGGATAGTTTCTCACTGCCTCAGTCTTTTGAGGATCAACTCTAATACTATCATCGGAAATAATATGACCAAGAAAACCTATAAACCTTAGCCAAAATTTGCACTTATTGAATTTGGCAAACAACTAATAAGTTCTGAGAGTCTGAAGTATGATTCTAAGGTGATCTGCATGATTGTTCTTATTACGGGAATAGACAAGAATGTCATCGATGAAGACCATAATGAACATTCCTAAGTAATGCTTAAAAACTTGGTTCATCAAGTCCATGAAAGCTGCTGGGAATTAGTAAGACCAAAGGATATAACTACAAACTTGAAGTGACCATACCTGGTTCGGAAAGCTATTTTTTAGAATTTTACATTCTTTGACTCTGAGCTGATGATAGCCTGATTTGAGGTCTATTTTAGAAAAGTAACTAGCACTCTGAAGTTGGTCAAATAAGTCATCAATTCTAGGAAGTGGGTACTTATTCTTGACTGTGATTTTGTTCAACTGACGGTAGTCTATACACATTCTGAGGGAACTGTCTTTCTTTTGTATGAATAAGACTGGTGCACCCCATGGGGAAATACTAGGTCTGATGAATGCCTTATCTAAGAGATCTCTTAACTTTTCTTTTAGCTCTCTGAGTTTTGCTGGAACTATTTTGTATGGTAGACTAGATATAGACTAAGTATCCAGAAGAAGGTCTATTTCCCTAACAGGAGAAACTCCAGGAAGATCTTCAGGAAATACATCTAAGAATTTATTTACTACTGGAATTGACACAAGACTGGGAGTTTTTCAAGTAGAATCTTTGACTCTCACAAGATGATAGACATACCCCTTGGATATCATTCTTCTCGCTCTAAGGTATAAAATCAGCTGACACTTAAGCACTGCAGTACTACCCCTCCATTCAAGGACTGGTTCATTTGGAAACTAAAAGTGAACAATTTTACTTCTACAATCAACTAAGGTATAGCATGAATGGAGCCAATCTATGCCGAGAATGACATCAAAATCTATTATTTCTTATTCTACTAAGTCTACTGAAGTGACTTTCTGAGATATCATAATCGGACAATTCCTATATACCCACCAGGCTTTGATAGACTGACCCACTGGGGCAGAGACTGAAAATGGTTCTATTAAAATTTTTGGTTTAACTTTAAAGTCGACTGCTATTTAAGGAGTTACAAAAGATAAAGAAACTCCTGGATTTAATAAGGCATAAATATATAAATGAAAGATATGTAATATACCAGTGACCACGTCAGGAGAACTTTCCTAATCTTGTCTGGACTGAAGTGCATAAAGCCTATTTGGGCGTTGCCTACTGGTGGCACTAGAAATGGCACCCAGCTAATTCGGGTGACCAAACTGAGCTGAAGGATGATTATACTGACCCTAAGAACCTAACTGAGGACAATCCCTGACTCTGTGGCCTTTCTTTCCACACCTAAAACAAACATCACTGCCAACCCTACAGACACCCTGGTGGTTTCTGCCATATTACTAACACAGAGGATTTGCTCAGGCATTGCTGACACTACCCTGAGATTTAGAGCCTGACACCCTATCTTTGTTACCATTTCTAAACATAGGTACTGTTGCACTAGCTAAGGACGGAGATGGAACTGAAGTCTTTAGGAAAAATTAGGAACGGTTACGGCCCTCTGACTTGGGTTGATTAAAATTAAAGCTACCCATTCTAGATCTCTTATTCTGCCTTTATCTCTCTAATCTTAGCCTCTTCTATCTACTAAGCATGGACCATGAGTCTTGATATATCAATCTCCTTAATCAACATTGATGTTCTACACTCCTTAACCATACTATCTGACACCCCATCTATGAACTTGATCATTCTGGACCTACTGTCAACTAGTACATATGGAGCATACCTGTCCAATTAAGTAAACTTGAAGGAATACTCTTCCATACTTATACTGCCTTACCTGTGGTTAATGAACTCTAACAGCTTGTCTTCTCTCAGCTCTAACAGAAAGAATCTATCTAGGAAGGTAGTAGCAAACTCTTCCCTCTCTAAGGGCTCTTTATTTGTGCCCCTGTCTACCTTCAACTACTTAAACCACATATGAGCTACATCTTGTAGTTGATAGGAAGCTAGCTCAACACTTTCACTAGAAGTCACTCCCATGATGTCTGTGACTTTTTGAACCTAATTAAGGAACTCCTATGGATCTTTTTCTGACTTATATCCTGAGAATAGGGGTGGATTTATTCGGGTGAAGTCCCAAATCCTAGCTGCAGTAGTATTGGCCACTGGGTTTGCTGAAACAATAGTTGTTCATTCATTCTGAGCTACAACTGAATTGGGTAGAGTAGTGAATGCAGCTCTAAATTCTGCATGAGAGACAAGCTAGTATAGGGGATCTACCTGAACGGGCTATGGGGCTGACTAATTTTCAGTCCTTATTTCGTTAATCCTTTTGGGAGGCATGTTCTGTAAACGAAAAGAAGAAATAGATTAGACTGAGAGTTTTACTTGAGCTCATTCGCACTCACATGACATGAATATTGAAAGAAGGGAAACTTTTCCTAAAATATCTCATATCCTCTTGTCCTTAAGTGTGGCACGCTACACACCCATGCACAAGACTCTACATGATATGACTTTCAAACTTCCTAGGACACTGTTGAACCTTAGGTTCTGATACCAAGTTTGTAATTCCCTGAGTTAATACCCAGGATGCTACACGATGCTTACAACACTAAAGGACCACAAGCTAACCCATGACTGATATCAGCTGTGAGCACTGAAAATATGATACTATAATAATGCGTAAAATTAGGTTGAAATGCCATAAGGTTCAAAATTTGTAAATACTGATAAAGTCTATCAACTAAAATAATAATCTATAAAACTGAATATTATGTAAACCCTAGTCTGAAAAGCCTCTAATATGAAACTGTCTGAAAGTAAAGCTGATGGGTCTGGCCCCCAACTAACTCCAACTCTTGAAATACTGAATAAAAAGATGTCCTTAATAGATAAGGACTCACTAATAATTCTGACACTGCTGGCTAGGTCTGAATCTTTCTATGCATGGTTGGGAACCTGAGCATCCAAACCTATGATATGACACATCATAGCGCAAAGAAAGAGTATGTGTTAGTACGTGGAATGTATTGGTATACTAGATGAGGTAAGTTTGAATGCAAGGGTTTATATATATGAACAATTGCTAACTGAATGATATAGAGAAACTGAATATGAGAATACATGGACAAACTAAACTACTATAAATACTGAACATGTAATACTGTACTTATAAATATGTTGTAACTGAGATTTTCTGAAGCTAAGTACTGAGTTCTGATATAGAGTAATTGATAAATTTGAGAATTTTGATAACTGAGTTACTGATATTGATTGACTATATCTAACAGTCCTAATTTTGTATAACTGAACTGAGTTCTATTCTAAAGACTAAGACTAAAACTGTGGAAGGTAAACATCTAACCGACATGCCCCAAATAAGATAAAATAACTGAGTTGGGGTCCAATCTATAACCCTGATTGGAAGGGTGTCAATACCGTGCCACGAGTAAAGACAACTAAAGAGATACCCTCATCTGGAAGGTACTCTAATGATAATGGTGGAACCTTCATCTGGCAGTTAAAACACCTCATCAACCCTCAACTAGCAGGTTGATGTCTCAACCTACACTAGCTACGTAGTTCTGGAATAGAAGGTTTGCTTCTAAGGATCACACCCTCTACTAGCAGGTGAGCCCCCATTCTTGGGTTCACTCGGTGCTGAATTCTACTCCCAACTAAATGACACTAAGCATACTGAACTGGACTGGACTGAGACTAAGTTTACTAAGTTTTCCTGAGTTCTGTAATTGTCTGAGTTTATGCTAAGTTTTGAAACTGACTAAATTCTACTATTTGTGAGATGATTGATACTATTTTGAAACTAATATTGGCTCTAGGTATACAACTAGATTTTTGGGTATTAAATACCCCCAGAACTCAATAGCATGAAAAGTAAAGCATTACATGATCTTGAATAACATAACATTGTTCACTTGTTCATAATTTATCTATAAAGACATTTTATCAAACACTTGTAAGGCATCTACTTATTCATGAATGGGGAATACATGATATCATCTTATAATGGAACTAATTCATCCACATAGGCATTTTATCAAACACATAGGGAGCATGCTTAGGTTATACCACAATCAATATACATAGTTATCATGGGTACATCAATCAACTTGTAAATTGAAGGGTTCATTAAGAGGATCATGTAATTCAACACATATAATGATTAATTTCATTAAAGCTTGTGATTTAATCATGGACAAAAACCCAACAATAACATGAACATGATTTCAATTCAATCAAAGTATGGAAGTTTATAACTCAACAATCTTGTAGTTTTGAAAATAGATTCATGGACTCTATAGGTAAAAGGAACTCATAGATGAATACCTAACATACCTTGGGTTATTAGTTCTTGAAGGTGCTTGAAGAAATTCTTGAGTTTTGACATTGATTCTTGAAGTTAGGGTTTATTTTCTTATGATAGAATACATTGATTTTGGGGAAAGTTGAATAATAATGATATAACTAGGTTAATTTGGGGTAATATAAGTGTTAAAGTATTACTTGGGTCATGGAAAAATACCCAATTACCCCTAGGAATGATTTAAAATTATTACTGAAAAATTCTCGATTGGGGCACCTGGTGCGATGCGCCACTAACACGCCGAACCACTTGAAAATGATAACTGGAAATATGGCTGGTGGAGAGACATAGTGGAATCATGTTACAATATTGGATGGGACCTGGAAGCTTGGCACAACGTGATATAATCGCTTTGCTTTACTGGAATTTAATAATTGTCGATTAGGTCCTTGGCGCGACGTGCCAATATCACAGAGCAACACTGGATTTTGACAATTAGCAATTTATATAGTGGATCGATGTGGTGGTATCACATTGGCTCACTATAAAATGATAATTGCCATTTATACGGCCTCTGCGACGCGCTGAAGTACCAAGTGGTACACTATTTTACAAAAATGGTCATAACTCTTCACCCGATTTTTGATGAATTTTATATCATTGGAAAGGTAATTTAATTTCCTACGCAATGGTAGGCTCTAAACATAAAATAATGAGTATTTAAAAAAATTTATATAATATGAATTATATAGTTAGAGCTAAGTTAAGCTTGAGAAATCTGGGGTATTATAGGTATTGATTTTTCCGTAGGGGTGTATCATTTGGGTTTGAGTCATATTTACCATGGCATATTGGCCTTCTTATGGCGCTATAGTGGCGCCTACTCTTTATACTGATATTTGTATTGTTATTGTTATTTTTTTCCTTATAGATGTTGATTGATTCTTACTTAGGCAACTAAACTAGCATTATCTAGTTAGGATTCCCTTCCTTGTATTCTTATTGATTGGCCTAGGCAGCTAGGTCAGTTGGATTAGCAAGGTGAGGTTGGTCATTTTCCTCTTTTATTGGTAATGTCGGATCGGTTTTTAAGTAAGATACAAAATTTAATGTAGGTTGGCCTCCCATGATTTTGTTATGGTCCTAGAGTTAGAAATTTGGTTACATTGCTCACTTTTGAGTTTGATATTCAAGGACTTGTCTTCTAGTTAAAATTCAGCATTAATTGTCCTTCTATATAGGTCATTTTTTAGGTTGACTAATTTAGGGTATGTTTTTTTTATTTGGCTAGTTCATCACCTAGTAGTGGTTATGATGTTGATATTAGTGGTGTTGGACTTGCCTTTCAGGTTTTTTAGGTTCATCTCCTGGTAATAATTTAATCCTGGTATTAGTGTGGAGTTAGATACTTCATTGTTATTGGTATGTGGTTCTTTTTCTAGTGGAGTTAAGGAAGTGGAGATAGGTGATCATTTTTGTGATCGCTTCCTGAGTCGGAGAATTTAGGATTTTTACCTTGGGTTTCTTGGTTCAGTTTTTGATAGTGGTCTTGACCTTTGCATAAATATTGAGGTTGGTACTCTATTCTTTTGTGAAGTGATTCATAGGTTGATTGGGTTGTTTTCATGGGTGGATTTAGAAAATCCTTATTTCAGCTTCTGTTCAATCTAATAGGACTTAGTGGATTGCTTCTCCTTAGTGATATATTCCTATAGGTATTCATTGCTTTAGATAGAGTATTGGGTTGACCAGTTTCAAGCTTACATTTCATTTCTTCAAGTTTCTAGAGTTTTGGTTTTCACTAGTACTATTTTCAACCTTGGTGAGTTCATGAGTATACCTTGATGATTGATGCCCTTCAACAGAGATTGCTAGTGTTTTTAGCTTATGGTTTATCTTCTGTTGTGAGTTTATTCTTCAACTATGCTTCAATTTTAGCTTTGGTATGAGTTAATGGGATATGCCTGATTTATGATAGTAAGGACAATTTGAGTAATTGGCTTTAGTTTGGACTTTTTGACTTCAATGGATTTTAACGTCTTGGAATGACGGCTTAAATGTTATGATAGATTTAGGAGTATAAATGTTTAGCCATCCACAGGAATTGTTTAGCTAGTTGAGATCGAGCAATTCAGCCTTGGTATTGAGGATTTCAGTTAGCAGTTGTAGAGCTTAGGTGCAACCTTCACTTTTAGATTTGTCTCCATTGTAGTTTCACCAATAGGCTAGCTAAGCCTACCCTTTTACCTACTTACTCAATCTTCTTCACTTTAAATAGATTGTGGTTGATTCATAGGTTTTGGGATGATAGTACAGTAGCACACGGTGTTGGTATCCTCTACTGGATGAGTTCTATTGATGATGATGATGATGATTAGAAATCCTAAATAGGAACCAAGTAAGTGTATATAGATATTCTCAAATCTACTAAAGGGCCCTTCGTTTGTGAGTTGTCATGCTGGAGAAGAAAGTTCATTGTAGGTCCTTCCTTTGTGAGTTTTTGAGATGGAAGAGGTTGTACTCTTATGACGTTATGGAACTTGGATTAGTTATGTACTATGGATTTACTTTGCATTCATTTATTCATATGCAATGCCTATCACCAGTATGTTTGTTTTGTTTATATCTATCATCCTTAAGGGGTTGCATAGGTATAGGCTATGACTGTTGTTTGCTAAGAGTTGATTGGACTTTTCGGGTTTATAGGCCCTAGTTAGGTATTGTTTGTCTAACCCAGACAATTACTTTATTATTATTAATTTAGATAGTTCCCAGTAAGCTGATTAAGGGCTGATACTAAAGTAACTTTATTATTGGATACTGAGGTTACTTTATTATTGGACATGCCCCCTGACGATAGCCAAAATAAGTCCAAAAAGAAAATAGTCTATGACATACTATACCAAGAAGTAAAGGGCCTTCCGAAATAAGGAGGCTCACCACTTCAAGATAACACATGAACAACTCCGAGATCACCTATCACTACACAGGAAAAGTAGAAGTGCCTTCGAACACTACATCGTGTAGGGATACAGCATCCAGAGATGGTTAGTGGGGTGCGCACAACTATGTAACTTAGGGAAGGGATAAAATAATTCCATGACCCATATTTCAAAAATAATTCAAGGCCAATGCACATAATCATATACATATTTACATATCATGCCGGGATAGAGTTTTAACAAGGCTTAGCATGAACTGAAACTTTATCCTGGACTATGCTACTCAACCATCGTAAACAGACGCCTATGGGCTATATGGGTTCAGCTCCCCCTTCTGAAAGAGCCACAGTGCATGTTAGCCACATGAATCAGAGGTATCAAGGAAAACCAAGAAATTTCCTGGCCATACGTTAATCACAGATACAAATATATATATATATATATATATATATATATATATATATAAACTATGCACACGGTCATCAACACTAACCCTCAAATCAGCAAACATGAGTTTCCAGAATAAATCATTCAAGACCCACATCTTCAAGGATTAGCTACACAACCCCCATTAATCCCAATTAAAATAAGTTTCACATAACCCAACTATTGACCGAGGAATTATACATTAAGGCACACCATAGGTATCGTCATACCATTCTCTTGCAAGCTCATAATTATGCCAATACAATTCCATTAGCCAGGGGGAATGCCTCGACCCCCTTAGTTCATTAAATCAAAACATAGCTAACAAGGCCTTCAATATCCATGTTTATAGTTTAACCATTTATGCAAAGCCATAGTACAAGTGCGTAAGTCAAACCATGTGACAAATCCATAATTCAAGCCATTTACATAAGCAGGTTGAGAGAACATAATTATTCAAAACCAGTTCCTAGTTCACAACATCAATTTGGTGGAATACTACGACCCCCATTCTAATTCCCACACCCATGCACCCAATAAGTTACATTCAATTCAAAGCATGAACAACTCATGAAGAATATGGGAAAACAATTCAATGATCAACTACTCCAAAACCCTCAACTATATCAAAACCCATATTCAAATACATACGATTAAACCATTTAAAACACATGCTTTTAATAAAATAAGATTTGAGGAAGAGTAATATTCCTGAAAGTGTAGATAATTATGGAGAGAATCCAACCCTTAGAAACTCTCGATGTCAATTGCTTGAAAACCCTAGTGTTCTTGCCTTAGGAGTTTGAGAGAGGATTTGAGAGAGTGCTTATGATTGATAAGGGTTGGAAATAATTCCCCAAAGGTGTTTTATGTATGTGGAGTCTAACTGGGTAAAGAGAGAAATGTCCAAAGTTCCCTTAATTAAAAGCAAAAAGATTGTCGCCAGTGACTATGGGTCATTACACGACTAATAAGGGCTCACTATGACTTGTCACAACGAGTCGTAGTGAAGGACAGTAACTGAGGGAACCCTCTCTGGTGACCCTATGACTAACACCATATAACTAGACATGAGAACCTATGACTCGTAGGGTCCTAATTGTAACCAAGATAGAAGCATTTGGGGTACACACTGGTCACCCTATAATTTGAACACCACGACTCGTAATGAGTCTTTATGACTTATGACCTTTAGTCATAATTAGCACAGTAGCATAGGCACCACTCACTGGTCAGACGACAACTGGGATTCTATGGATCGTAAAGACACCTTACCACTCATAAGGAAACCTTATGACTCGGTAGGTAAGTCTTAGGGTGGATAATGAGTTTAAAAATCAGAAATTTTCAGGGACCAAAATCCGAGGTGTTACATTCTCCCCCAAATCCCTACCCCTCTTAGGATCACTCATACCTGAATGATGATACAAGGCATTTATTAGCATGATTTAAAATAAAACACAACCACATTTACCTTTAATAAAGACAGAGAACAAAGATATCAAGGAAACTACTATTTCCTTTAATGAAGTCAGAAAACAAAGAAGTTAAGGAAAACACATACCTTAAGCATGATTATCCTGAACGGGGAATAAGATTGTGTATTTGGACTTCATGTCCTCTTCGTCTTCCCAAGTAGCTTCCTCAACCTTTTGGTTCCTCCATAGAACATTTACCAAAACACGTCCTTAGTCCGCAACCGACGGACTTGTCGATCCAAGATCTCAATCGGGACCTCCTCATAAGATAAGGAATTTGAAACACCCATGCTTTCTCAGGGAACAATCAAGGAAGGATCACCCACACATTTATTCAATATCGAAACATAAAAGACCGTATAAACGGAACCCAAACTCGAACACAATTCCAACTCATAAACCATGTTGCCCACTCATCTCAAAATACGATAGGGACCAACATAATTGGGACAGAGCTTTCTTTTCTTTCCAAACCGCATCACTCCCTTGATAGAAAACACCTTCAAGAATACCAAATCATCTACGTCTAACTCCAAGTCCCTTTGTGTCACATTTGAATAGGAATTTTGGCAACATTGTGCAGTCTTAAGCCAATCACTTATCACTTTCACCTTCTCCATGGCCTGATGAACCAAATCAGGACCAAACAACCCATCCTCACAAACCTTAAACTACCCAATAGGAGAATGACATCTCCTACCATACAAAGCCTCAAACAAAGCCATCTGAATGCTGGAATGATAGCTATTATAGAATGCAAACTCTATGGGAGGCAAATGATCAACCCAACTACCACCAAGGTTAATCACATAGGACCTTAGCATATCTTTCAAGGCTTGAATAGTCCTCTATGCTTGTCCATATATCTGAGGGATGGAAAGCAGTGCTAAGGTTCACCTTTGTCCCCAAACCTCTCTTAAAAGAATGCCAAAAGTGAGATGAGAACTAAGTACCTCGATCTGATATGATAGAAACAGGTTCACCATGCAACTTGACAATTTCCTGAATGAAAAACTTCGCATAATCCTCGTCATAATAAGTAGTCTTCACTGGTAAGAAGTGAACAGACTTAGTCTTCTATCCAGGAAGACCTAAATCAAATCAAACTAATGGCGAGACCGCGGAACACTAGCAACTAAATCCATATTAATCACTTCCTATTTCCACACGAGAAACTCAATCTTTTGAGGCTAACCACCCGGCCTAAAATGCTCAACCTTCACTTACTGACAAACTATGTACTTGGCCACAAAATTTGCCACATCACTCTTCATGTTATTCCACTAATAGATCTCTTTCAAATCATGGTACATCATCATCAAACTAGAATAAACTATAAACCTCGACTCACGAGCCCAAGCCAAGATCCTCTCTCATAGACCATCAATATTGGGAACATACAATCTACCTTGGTACCTCAAGATACCATCATCAACAATCTCAAAAGCCAGGATTTTTATTGACTCATATCATCCATAATCTGCATTAAAATTAGATCCAAAATTTGTTTCTCCTTCACCTCAGTACTAAGAGATGACTTCACCACCTCTTGCACAATCACACCTCCATTCTCAAAATCCAAAAGATAGCCTCCAAGAGTAGCCAAACTATGTATAACTTTCAATAAACCTCACTTCTCGTTATTAACATGAGACAAGCTCGACAACCTACTAAGAGCATCAGCAACCACGTTAGCTTTACCTAGATGATAATGGATACTTATATTGTAGTCTTTAAGAAACTTAAGACATCACCTTTGACTGAGATTCAACTCTTTCTGAGTGAACACGTACTACAGGCTCTTATGATTTTAATAGATATCAATATTAACCCCATACAAACAATGACGCCAAATATTTAAAAAAACACAACTAATAACTCTAATTCATGAATTGGATAATTCTTCTCATACACCTTCAACTAGCTAAAAGCATACGCAATAACCTTGTCATGCAGCATCAACACATAACATAGTCCCACATGAGATGCATCACAATAAACAACAAATCCATCAGTAACCATAGGTAGGGTCAAACCCAAAGCTAAAGTCAACTTGTCCTTCAATTTCTCAAAGCTACCCTTACAAGCATTGGACCTCAGAAACTTCACCTTCGTTTGTGTCAACTTAGATAATGGGGCAGCTATAAACTAGAAACTCTCTACAAATCATGTATAATACCTAGCTAAACCCAAAAAGACCTGAATATCAGTTGGAGTCGTGGTTCTAGGCCCCTTTTTAACTACCATATATTTTTGTGCATCCGCCATGATCCCTTTACTAGAAAAAAACAAAAAAAAAGTAATAGCATTGAACTAGAATTCATACTTAGAAAACTTACTATATAAACACTTATATTTAAGAGTCTAGAACACTATACGGAGGTAATTAGAATGATCCTCCTCACTTTTCAAATATTCCAGAATATCAATAATAAATACAATCACAAAAGTTTACAAAAACTGACGGAATACCTGGTTCATAAGATGCACAAATGTTGTCAGCGCATTACTTAAACAAAAGGTCATCACCAAAAACTCAAAATGACTATACCGGGCATGGAAAACGGTCTTAGGGATATCCACCTACCTAATCTTACACTGATAATAACCCAACAGAAGATCAATCTTACAAAATTACTCATCACCCTAAAGCTGGTCAAAGAGATTATCAATCCTATGGAGAGGATACTTATTCTTCACTCTCACCTTATTTAACTAGTGGTAGTCGATGTATATTTGAAGGGACCCATCCTTCTTACAGTAGAAAGAATAGGAGCACCCTATAGAGATACACTAAGCTGGATAAAACCCGTATCAAGAAGGTTTTTCAACTGCTCCTTAAGATCTTTAAACTCAGTTGAAGCCATTTTAAAGGAAGGAATAGAGATAGGGCGGGTATCCGGATAAAGGTCAATCCAAAAATCAATTTCTCTATCAGAAGGAATACCAGGAAGATCATTGGAAAAGACCTTAATTAGAATATAAATAAGGACCGTCAGAACTAGAATCCTTAACCAAACAAAATAATATAGACACCCCTTGAAAATCAATTCTCGGGGCTCTCAGATGTGAAATAAACCTTTTCTTAGGCACTAAGAAACTACCTTCCCACTCAATAACCAGTTTATTTGGGAATTGGAAACTAACCCACTAGGTCCTACAATCAAGCAAGGCATCACATAAGTGAAGCCAATCCATTCCCAAGATCATATTAAAATCCAACATATCTAGCTTTATCAAATCCAGCAAAGTCTACCGACCACAGATAGATACCAGACAACCCCTATAGACTCTTCTAGCCATAATAGATTCACCCACCAGGTTAGACACACAAAAGGATCAGGAACACACTCGGGGCCAAAACCAAAATGAATATCCACATAAAGGGTCATATAAAAAAGGGTAGACCTGAGATCAAGAAGATAATATGCATCATAAGAAAAGAGTTGCAATATACCAGTAATGACATCAAAATATGCCTTAGAGTCCTGATGAGTAGAAAGAGAATACAAATGATTTTGACTAGTGCCGGAGATGAAGAAGTAACAACATAGACCTTATTAGCCCCAAAACCATCCTTACCCATAGGATAATTTCTCTACATATGTACAGGCTGACCATAATTGAAACATTGTTTCGTCCCCTTAACATAGAAACCACGATACAATTGACTACAAAATTGATAAGGAGGATAGGTTGGGGGTGACTGTGCTTCACCAGCCTGAGATTGGGCACTTTGTGCCTTAAGCCCATTGTCATCCTGGAAATAGCGATCACCAGACAGCTTGGGATACATTAGCCACCGAGTAAGAGTTAGAACTTTCCCAATTCTTCTTAGACCATTGCTTACTACCTTTATCACTCTTTTTCTAACCCCTACCCTATTCCAAATATCGAAGCTCTTACTTTGCCTCTTGACTATTTTGGCTTGTTTCTTTTTAATCCTCATTCTTCTGTGTATACACCACAAGCCTAGATATATCCATGTCACTATTAAGAAAGGTATCCTTGTACTATAACAACATGTATCGAGAAAAGCCTGAAGCAAACTTCCTCATCATAGCCCTCATAGAAGACTTCAATTCCAGGGCATGGTGAGACAATTAATGAAACTATTAGGCATACTTCTTTACAGTCATCCTGTCTAGCTTCAAATTTATTAACTCTTAATTTTTTTCTCCCCTAACACCTGAGGAAAGAAGTAATCAAGAAAGAAACTAGAGAAATCATCCCTTATTGCCAACTCCGTATCATCACCCTTAGACTTATCCCACTCGTTATACCACAAATATGCCACATTCTTAAGCTGGTATACAGTGAACTCCATACTCTCAGAATCAGAAGCATGCATCACTCAAAACATATTCTCCATCTCATCTATGAAGCCTTGAAGATCCTACTCAATTTTAGAGCCAGTAAAGGTTGGAGATTTGAGCCTCATAAACTGCTCAACTCAAGTGACCTTAGGAGATAGAGCAACAAAAAAATATGCTTTACCTGGAGTGACTGAGATGTCACCATCTTAGTCAACAGATGAATTGATCGATAAAGCTCATCATTAGAAATATCTCTTTAGAACTGCAGGGCACGATCACACTCAGTCTGAGGAAGAATGGTAGGGATCGATGGAACTCCATAAGGGGCGTTACAATCAGGAGTTGGGACCCTAGACCAGGTTTAAACTCCATAAGTAGAATGAGTTCCATCCACATTGTCCTCAGATGGGATAGAACAGTATCCAAGAGCATTATATCTTCTGGGAGGCATGATCTAAAATGCGAACAAATAAAAATTAGTGGAAATTTCAGCATCCTAGACTACTACCCAAAAATAAAATAACAAGAAAGAGAAATATTCCAAAATGCTTCGCACCCTCTCTCTAATAAGTGTGGTACATTACATACCAATAAAAGAGACTCTACTTGAATAACTTTGTGTACATACAATTGAGCAAGAACCTAGGTTTTGATACCAACCTTGTCATGAACCAAACCAGAGTCTGGCCATGATGGGTATCTCAAGTCCACCGTGGACCAGAGACCACCCTCTTTACCTAGCCAAACAAAACATATACCCTAGCAGCGGATGAATTATGAATATATAACATGATAGGATAATAAAAACTCAAGAGAATCTGAGAATATCATCAACCAAATCCAACCACAGTAACCCACAAAGCCTCTAAACAATACCAATCATCAACCTAAGTTAGAACAAGTCCCCGACAATAGCTAAAATAAGTCCAAAAATGAAATAGTCTATGATATACTAAACCAAGAAGTAATGGTCCTTTCGGAAGAAAGAGGCTCACTACTTCAAGGTGACACAAGAATGACACTGGGATCTCATATCATTGTGTAGAAAAGTAGAAGTGCCTTCGGACCCTAAATCATATGGGGATATAATATTTGGAGATAGTTATTAGGGGAGCACTAGTATGTAACTCATGGAAGGGATAAAATAATACCGTGACCCGTAATTCAAAAATTATTCACGACCAATGCACATAATCATATGCATATAAACATATCATGCTAGGATAGCGAACAAGGATTAAAATCAAGTAAAACTTTATCCTTAACTATGTAGATCAACTATCATAAGTAGGAATCTACGTGTTATATGGGTTTAGCTCCCCCTATTGATAGGACCTTAGTACGTCTTAGCTGTACGAACAGAAGGCATCAAGAAAGAATAGGGAATGCCTCGACTCCACATCAATCTAAGATACATATATGTATATATATATATCAATAGTGTGAACTATGCATATGGTCATCAAGACCAATGCTTATGCCAGCAAATATGAGTTTCCAGTATAAGTCATTCGATAACCACATTTTTGTGGCTTATCTATATAACCTCCATTAAACCTAATTAAAATAACTTTCTCATAACCCATTAACTTGGGGAAATGCCTCGACCCCATTTGTTCATTAAATCAAAGCATAGCCAAAAAGGCCATTAAAATCCATGTTTATGGTTTAATGATTTGTGCAATGCCATAGTACAAGTGATAAGTCAAACCATATGAAAAATCCATAATTCCAGCCATTTACAAAAGTGGGTTGAGGTATATAATTATTCAAAACCAATTCCAAGTTCAAAACATCAATTTGGGGGAATACCATGACCCCCATTCTAATTCCCACACCTATGCACCCAATTAGTTCAAAAATATTCAATACAAAGGATGAACAACTTATGAAGACCACGGTAAAATAATTCAAGGATCAACTATTCCAAAACCCTCAACTGTATCAAAACCCACATTCAAATACATACAATTAAACTATTTAAAACACATGATTTTTATAAAATAAGATTTGGGGAAGAGTAACATGCCTAAAAATTTAGAGAATTATTGAGAGAATTCAACCCTTGGAAACTCTAGATGCCAATTGTTTGAAAACCTTAGTGGTCTTGCCTTGGGAGTTTGAAAGAGGATTTGATAGAGTGTTTATGATTGATAAGGGTTGAAAATAATAACCCAAAGGTGTTTTATGTACGTGGGGTCTAAGTGGGTAAAGAGGTAAACATCTAAAATTCCCTAAATCAAAAGCTAAAAAATTATTGCCAGAGACTACGGGTCACTATACAACTCATAAAGGCTCACTACGACTTGTCACCACTAGTCACAGTCAAGGAAAGTAATAGAGAGACCCCTCTTTGTTGACACTACAACTCACACCATATGAATCTTCAAGGGACCCTACAACTCATAAGGTCCTATTCGTAACCAAGATAGAAGCATTTAGGGTACAGACTAGCCACCCTATGATTTGGACACCATGCCTCATAATTATACTTTACAAATCGTGACATTTAGTCATAATCAGGATAGTATCATAGGCATGACTCATTGTTCAGACAACGATTGGGCTCCTATGGCTCGTAAGGATAAGTTATGACTCATAAGGTGAGTTGTAGGTTGGGCAGTTAGTTCAAAATCTCAAAAATTTATAGGCACAAAAATCCAGAGTTCTACATGTATATATAGCTATGATATTATCATATATCCATCCCTTCCATTGTTATTTACATTGTAAGCCTTCCTTGACCTTGTATAATACTATATATCCTTCTTCTACTCTTTACTTGTATATTTGCTAGCGATACACAGTATAGTACTATAGTTCTCTGATATAACTAGCATAGAATAGTTTATCCTTTTTGTCTCTCTCTAGCTCTATTAAGTTAGCTTCCTGGATAGTTATTTGTAGTTTATACTCTTGTTTTTCATGTTTTCTATATTTGCATTATCTTAGGAGCTCAGTCTGCAGTTTTTTGCTGAGTACCATATGTTTAGTACTCATACTAAACTTCTATAGCATACAGATCATAATACAAGTTATAAACATTGGTGTGTGCACCATGCGGATTTACTATGGATCGGAGATATAGGGGAGCTCCTAACATTTGGAATATTACCACTCTCTCTTAGGGATTAGAATAATGTCTACATTGCATTTAGAGATGGGTTGTATTTGTTTTTTATCTATAATTTAATCTTTTACTCTTATTATATTAGAAGCTCTTGTACTAATTTCACCAAGTCTTGGGGTTGTTTTATATATAATAACCTATCTATCATATTACTTTGTTATGTCCTCTCATTTCTCTTGATTGATTGTTACTAGCAGTTCCAAACTATGAGTTGGCATACCTATTGGTGTTTTATGATAGGTGACATCATAACCTGAGAAATTGGGTTGATATATTTATTTTTCTAAGAAAAAATATATTAAAGGCATCTATGAGTCAACCTCAAAACTGAGAACCTGGTCCCTCAACAAGTTCTGCAACTAAAAGAAAGGATAAAAGTAAGAACTAAACGTAAAAAAGATAGGATGTTTTGTGTGGCAACCTCTACACACAAGGAAATACAACCACAATGTAACCCAGTAGGATTTGCCAAAATATCCACTAGAATATCAAGCAAATTTTAGAATACAACCCCTTGCAATTTAGGAATTAAACTCTTAATCCATCCCCCTTGTAATAAATCTATTACAAGACTTAGTACAATAACTATATTGTACCCTATAACATCAACTAACTTTAGTTGACTCAACATTGGCTAACTCTAGCCCATAATACTACAATGGCTAAATCTAGCCCTCAACTCAAATCTACAAGATTATAGAGTAAATAAAATATCTCTACAAACTTCTCTAAATGAGGAGTAGGTTTATAATGTTAGAAAAAAATTCAAAGGCTCAACAACCTAGACCAAAAGACATATTCAGTCATAGATAACTGGCCCCTTGATTATTGAATCTTTATTTGGTTAGACAACTTGATTGCTTTGTAGATGAAGAGAGACTATTTTTATTATATAAAAACTAGGTTTTTCTCCCATATAATGATGTATATATATGGATAAAATAGGAGGGAAAACCTTGAATGTTTCTTTTTGGTCGAGAAAAGGACTAGCAGCTATTGAATATTTCTATCATAGTTGGCAGCAATTTTATTATTATGGAGAGTTATGAATTGTTGTGATAGTTGCCTTGTATAGATTTGATTTGGTGTGCACCTGGTCCCTTAATTTGTCCCCAATGAAATAAGATCCGTCTAATAAATAGTTCCTCTTGAATAAGTATTATACAACTTGTTCCCCCTGAGATCTTGATTCTCTTGGTCTTTCTGATATCAGAAAGTTTTTTTCTGGTTCCACATTAGTTTTGTCAAAGCAATGAAATAAATCATAGTACCATAGTAACAATGCATCATCAACTTCACCTTTTTAATGATGGTAAACACATGTAGCAAGTTCACTCTAAGAACCAGATTCTCATGCAGCTAACACTAAGAAAATGATTAGGTTCTTTGGGCAACATATCTAGTCCCTCAAGATATTTGTCAAATCATCAAAACAAGGCATAATACTTTAATGTATATTCTTCATCAAGTTTCTTTTAGATCTAGCAAGAAGAATAAAGCTACTAAATACAACATGTTGAATGAAAATCAGTTCAAAAAAGAAATATCCCTTATCTAGAAATTTAGAAAAGCAAAAGAATCTAAGAAGAAAAAACATCCACATCATAAAAAAGCACCTCTCTATCTCGACAAACTGAAGAACTTAGGCATAGACATAAACCTTCTTTCATTGCATTTATCTTTATCAATGATGATCTAACTTATTTTTCCTGAAGCTTTTATTTTCTCTCTCCAAATATATTTGAGAAATATAGATAGAGACATAAATATGGTTGTTCTATACATATTTGAGATGAAGATTAGTTAGATCATTATATCATGGGATAGTTGGGAAAACATTAATAATTTAACAAGTCCATGGGTTCTTTTTTCTTCTTAAACATTAATTTAGACCTCAAATTTCTAGCGTAGGATCTCTCATGTGTTGGTTGAAACCTATCTAGAATTTCCATCCCTTTCATTATGTATTTGAAGATCACATATTTTGGGACATAGAAATACGACATTCACTTTAGACGGACTTACTCATGGGGTAGAAAATATAAACTTTGCCTAAACTCAGTGGTTAGTATATTTTGTTTCGTTCTTTCCATTTAGGTTATTTATCTCGAAGCATAATCTAATTTGGTGAACATATTTTAACAAAGTCTGCTACTTTTCATTGTCGGGAGATTAACATTTGTTTTCTCTCATCATTTCCAATCCATCCTTTTCTAGTTTTAGCTATAACATGCTCCTTAACCAAAGTAACACTGATGTAGTGTCTATAACTTTGACTGAAGCATTATATAGAGGTAAGATAGTTGCATGAGCAAACCATCCATCAAATGAATTCTTCATCCAGTTCCTAAATTATCAAACATATGAAGATGGTGATGGACTATACTCAAGAAAATGGATGATGATCCTTCCTTCTTGAATTATTCCAAAGACATGTTCTTTTTTGGGAAGCAGCAATCGAGCGCTTTCTTACAGCATCAGAGCTTGATAATACTCTTCCAACAAAGAAGCATTCAAAGACTACTACTTCTGACCTTCTGTCTGCATCAAAGAACATAAAACAAAACTCGAGGATACATAAACTTTAGTTCACTTCATAGGGATTGGATGTCTGAGCTCATAACCTAATGAAAAGGAATGTAAAGAACTGGGCTTGAAAGTTTCTCCAAAGAAAACCAAATTTTCTTCTAAGAAATGGATCTAAGGATGATAGAGTCTAGCAAGGCCAGTAATTTTTTCATTGCTAATTTTCATATTTGTTATGTTTGGCAGCCAAGAACGTAGGAGTAAGTTTTTTTTTTGTAGACCCTTTTTGGGAAACATGTGACATAGGGTCGTTCCTTTTGGTGCAGGAGGTTTTAGACTTACAAACCTTGATTTAAGGTCTCTAGGATTATAATGGATAGTACCCTATCCTATTATTAGATAATCTACACAAAATCAAGTGGTATAACTATTAGAAATAACCAAAAATATGTTATAGCCAAGATGTCATCTTTAAGGCAAGTGATTTGCTTGTCAAACTCTCTTTATACGAATGCTTCTTTTTACTTTCCTTCTCTTTTTATAGCCATAAGTTAGAAACATATTAAAGGGTTTAAGGTGTATATTAATAGTCATGGGACTAATTAGGTGTTTTATAGTAAGTAATTGTTTTCAATTCATTTGGGATTTGAGGGTTGATGGTGGATATTAAGAAAAGCAATTTTGTTGTACATATTATATAAGTTGCTTTATCAATTTTTTAGGAAGAATGTATAAATCAACCATCCTTGCTCCTGTGATGTCTTTAATGTAAAATAATTGAATATTTTAGTATGAAATTTATTGACACAAACCATCATTAGATGTGAAAATGCCACGAAAATAATTTACAACAAATAATAGGCTCAAAATGGATCAGAAAAAATTTAAATCAGGGAGAAAATTAGGGCAAAAGGCAATTAGACCAAGGGATTAATAAGGGGATAGGCCATATTACTGATAACAACTGTAATGGTTAGATAACCACTACAACAGTACACTATAGCGGTAAAGCCGAGGGATTTTTAAAATCATCTACTTTTTATTTCTCTAGGTCGCACCCTTTCTCTAAAAACACTCTAAAAAACATATATACCTAACCATTAGATTTCAAGAGCCAATGTTCATAAAAGATATTTTGAGATATGCCTTGAGAGAACCTAACATAAAAATACATCTAACATGCACAGGAAAACTCACTCCTCTCCCTAGTAGCATATTTCTTACAAGAGATAAGCTAAGGTTTCAATTGTAGAAACTAGACTTGATCTAGAAGCATTAAAAATTAATATAGTATTAGGAGTATCATGCATTTGGCCTTCGGGCACGCATTTGGACGATTGGACATATTTAAAAATTAGATAGGCCTAAATAAGTTGAATTATATATCTTAAGTTAATTTTTGATTTAGGATAAGTGATGAATAGTATTATGGGGAAAAGATGAATAGTTAATAATTTACAGTGTTTAGGTATAGATGAAGGTTGAATGAGACATTATGTAATAGTAAAAAGGGGGGAAGAAATTAAGGTGACTTGATAAAAACAAAAATGCCAAAATGTTTGAATTGCATTAGGGAAACTTGTATAATTCTAATATCTTGTTGATCATGATTAACGCCTTCCAAATATTAGAAGATAAGATAGTGAGTAAAAAGGCATTTTGATTAGCTAATTGGCAGTGTCTGTATTATTGTCATATTTATCATGATCAATGTTTTACAAAGTTTAGAAGCTAACATAAAAATCTCAAGGTCGGGGTATGATTTGAGGGAAAACATGCAATAATGCAAACTTAGGTAATGGCAACCCATATGGGTTATTGATAAGCTGTGATTTGGATAAGTATATGGCCTTTGATCATGCCTTTACTGCATTGCATTTCATTTGCACTATGTTGATGTATTGATGTGACATGGGTCAGGTAATACTCTGGTATGGATATGCTTGTTGTTATATGGGTTGAGTACTATATCATATATATATATGATAGTTGTGATATGGGTTTGGTATGAATATGAATAATGGTGTTAAGAAGGGTAAGCAATGATGCGCATATTTTACATGCATGCATTCATTCATATGTTTGAATATTATATATATGTTCTCATACGTGTTTCTTGGTTGAGGTTAATAATGGAAGGATTTTATAAACATAGATTAAGTTCCTTGTGTGGACCATTTTAGAGGTGAAATTCTACGGTCCCCTCGAAAAAACCTATTATGGTATAATATGATATATGGAACTTTTTGTAATGCCTCGAGTCTGCACCTCGAACGCCTCACGGTGCTTACGACCCGAAGGACCAAAATCTAACCCATGACTGGTACCTGTTATGAGTACTGAATAAAAGATACTGAATTAAAGCAAAAAATAGGCTAAAATGCAATAAGGTTCATAATCTGAATACTGATAAATAGCAATTGATAATATCATCTAAAAATTAAATACTGTCTAAACTTGTCTAGTCTGAAAAGCCTCTAACTAAATTGTCTAAATGTATAGTTGATGGGATAAGCCCCCAACTAACTCCGACTACTAAAGTACTGATAAATTTAAATACTGAAATAAAAGCATATCCTCGATAGATGAGGAATCACTACTAAATCTGTTGCTGCTAACTAAATCTGACTAAGTGGTCGAGAACCTGAGTGTCCAAACCTATGATATGAGATATCATAGTATAAAGAGAAAGTATACATCAGTACGTGGAATATACTGATATGCTAGATGAGGCAAGGTTGAATGCAGGGGTTCATATGCATGAATAATAACTGACTGAATGATATAGAGTAACTGAATAAGAGTACATGGATAGCTAAAATTATTGTAAAATACTAAGTATGCAATACTGTGCATATACATGTATACTGTATCTGAGCTTTTCCTAAAGCATAGTACTAATTTTTTATACAGAGTTACTGATATCTGAGATTACTGATAACTAAATTACTGGTATTGAGTGACTGTGTCTGACAGTCCTGGTTCTGTAGAACTAAACTGAGTTCTATAGTAAGGTTTAAACTAAAACTGTGGGAGGTAATCATCTAACCGACATGCCCCAAATAAGATAACTGGGGTCTAACCTGTAACCCCAGTTGGAAGGGTGTCATTACCGTGCCACTGGTAAAGACAAACTGAAGAGTTACCCTTATCTGGCAAATTCCCTAAATAAGAATGGTGTTACCCTCAGCTAGTAGGTAAACTACCTTATCAACCCTCAACTGGTAGGTTGATATCTCAACCTACGCTAGTTATATAGTTCTAGAACACAAGGACTTCTTCTAAGGATCACACCCTCTACTGGCAGGTAAGCCCCCATCCTTGGGGTCACTCGGTGCTGAATCCGACTCCCAACTAAAGACATTGATTATTATATTGAGTTGAACTTGACTAATACTGAGTTTCACTGGGTTTTGTACTGAGTAAATACTATTGTTCATGATATTACTGAGACTATTCTACAACTACTATAGTTCTAGGTCAACAACTAGATTTTCGGGTATTGAATACCCCCAGGTCTCGATAGCATTGAATATAAAGAATAGCATGATCATAAAATCACAACAATACTTTCTTGTTAACAATGCACTCGTTTAGACATTTTGTTAAACACTTGAGATGCATGAACTTGTACATGAATGGGACCACATAATGACATGTCATGATTTCACTATCTAATTCACATGAGCATTTTATCAAACATTTGGGGAGCATGATTATTTCAAATAATAATAGAAAACACATAAATATCATGGATACAATAATCAATTGTAAATTCAAGGGTTTTACATGAAAATCATATGATTCATCATCATACTACTTTAACTTTAAGAAACTTATAATGAATCATAGATTAAAACCTAAATAATATCATGAACATGAACACAATTAATTTCAAGCATTGAATTCTTTAAACTGAGAACTTTTATGTTTAAATAGGTTTCTCAAACTCCATGGGTGAAACGAACCCATGAATGAACACCTATCATACCTTGATTGTCAATTTCGTGAAGATTGGGTTGAGTTCTTGAGACTTGATTCTTGAACTTGATGAAGCTAGGGCTTGTTATTGAGAGATTTTATGAATAAAGAATGAAATTTTTCCCTATAGAATAATTAATTTTGTGTTATAGCTGACTTGGGTGAGGGAAAAAGGAAAAAACTACCCTCTCAGCCTCTTTTCCTATGTAATAAATGGACCTCGTGTCGCGACTCCAAGAAATGAGGAATAAATCTCATGATGTGACTCCCATAAATGGGAAATTAATCTCATAATGCGACTCCTAAAAATGGGAAATGAATCTCATATTGCGAGCTTAACGCGAGACCTTACTGTTTTGGGAATCCAAACTCACCCTTACACTAATCCAAAAATTCCAAAACTTCCCTGATATGACCTATTAACATCCGTGATCATGAATCAACTGAAAAATCAACAATACAAAGCCAAAAATTTGGAAAATAAAGTCATTGAAATATCAACCCCAAAAAAATAAACTAAGTGTTAAACCCTTAGGTGAAATTTTCTGTCAGGGACCTCTTTTGTCGTGCTAACTGGGACTGAAAGGACTAGAGTTTTGTGGGGTATTACAATATCACCCCCTTGGAAATATTCCTCCTTGAATTAGACTGATTGAACTGAGAGGAACTGAGGAATTACATTTGCCCTAACATACATAACTGAAGCATGACTGAATTCTGAAGACATGTCATATGACTGAATTATTTCATAAATGTATGAATGATATGAGAATGTTATACAGCAGAAACTGGTACCAAGTTTGTAAAGGTAATCTAAGCATGGATCTTAGTAAATCTAGGGTAGGCTGTTACCTTGAGCTGAGTCTGAGTTTGTGGATAAGAGGTGAGGATACTTGGTTTGTATATCTGCTTCTGCTTCCCAAGTAGCTCCCTCAATGGACTGATTCTGAGAAATAACTTTGACCAAGGGAACTTTTTTGTTCCTCAGTCTGCGGATTCAATGATTGAGGATTTGGACTGGAACCTCTTTGAAAGAGAGATCATTCTAAATATCTACGCCCTCTAAGGGAACTATGACTACTGGGTCACCAATGCACTTCCTTAGCAAGGAGATGTGGAATACTGGGTGCACTGAAGCTAGATCTGAAGGAAACTCAAGCTCATAAGCTACCTTTCCAAAATAGCTGAGAATTCTATATGGACCGATATATCGAGGATTGAGCTTTCCCTTTTTGTCAAACCTCTTCACCCCCTTCATGGAGATATTTTAAAAAACACAAAGTCTCTAACCTTAAACTCGAGGTTTTTCCTCCTCATACCTTCATATGATTTATGTCAGCTTTGGGCTTCCCTAAGCCATTCTTTGATCAATTGAACCTTCTCAGAGGCATCAAACACTAATTTAGTCCCTATAACTGTGGCCTCACTTATCTCAAACCAACTAATTGGAGATATATAAATCCTACCATAAAGAGCCTCAAATAGACCCATATAAATACTAGAATGATAGCTGTTATTACACGCAAACTCAATCAAAGGTAAGAGGTCATCCTAACTACCCTTAAAGTGGATGACACATGCTCCTAACATATCTGCTAAAGTCTGAATAGTTCTCTCTACTTGACCATCTATCTAGGGTGAAAGGTCGTACTGAGGTGAACTTGGGTACCAAGACCTTTTTGGAAGGCTTTATAAAAATGAGAGGTAAATTGCGTACCTCTATCTAAAATGATAGACAAAGGGACACCATCCAATCTAAGCATATTGAGTTTGTATAAAATAACAACTATCAAATGATGGCATAGTCCTCGGCTGAGTAGGAGGTATGAACTGGTAATAAATAAGCAGATTTAATTATCTTGTCTATGATAACCCAAATCAAATCATGCTGATGATGAGTACGAGGTAAACCCATCACAAAGTACATTTATTCCATGACGTTGATGTGGTGACTTTGTGGGATGATGGTTCTAATGTAGTTGTTCCTATTGAAGAAAGACTAGGTGTTGAAGCACCTATAGCTGTGATCATGAATTTTGACTCTAAAGGTATAGAAGTATATAATGAGATTATTCGTGTATTGCATGTTACTGGTTACAATTTTGCAGCAAAGAAGCTTAAACTAGATTTAAAGAATAGAATAACACCACCCGCTCACCCATCTATTGAGGAACCATCGGTGTTAGAGTTAAAGGTTCTCCTGTATCACTTGCAATATGCATTCTTGGGGGCCAATAATACCTTACTGATTATTATTATAGCAGACCTAAAATAGTTAGAGGTGGAAACATTATTATCTATTTTATAGAATTTCAAGAGGGCCATTGGATGGTCCATTGTAGATATTATGGGCATTCCACCTGGTTTATGTACTCACAAAATTTATCTTGAGCCAGATTGTGTTTCGTCTATTGAGCATCAGTGCTATCTTAATCCGCTTATGCAAAAGGTGGTTAACAAGGAGATAATAAATGGTTGGATGTTGGTGTGGTTTTTCGCATTACTGGCAGCGGGTGGGTTAGCCCAGTTTAATGCATTCTAAAAAAGGGTGGAATAATTGTGTCTAATGAGAAGAATAATATGGTTCCTATGAGACTAGTCACTGGATGGAAAGTTTGCATGGACTATAGAAAGTTGAATGCATAGACTCAAAAGGATCATTTTCCCATGTCGTTTATGGATCAAATGCTAAATAGGTTAGAAGGCAGAGAATAGTATTGTTTTCTTGATGGGTATTCGAGTTTTAATCAGATTACTATTACACTATAGGATCAACAGAAGACCACTTTTACATGCCCTTATGGGACCTTTGTATTCAAATGAATGACATTTAGGCTATGCAATGCCCCAGCCATATTTCAGGGATGCATGATGTCCATTTTCTTTGATATGATGGAAGATACCATTGAAGTTTTTATGGATGATTTTTTGGTGGTGGGTGAATTCTTTGATGATTGTCTCATTCACTTGGCAAAGGCTCTACAAAGATGTGAAGAATGCAACTTGGTACTAAATTGGAAGAAGTTCCATCTCATGGTTAAAGAAGGAATTGTTCCTGGGCACAACACTTCAAAGAGAGGCATAGAGGTTAATTAAGCAAATATTAAGGTGATTGAGAAATTACCTTATCCAATTTCTGTGAAGGGGAATAGAAGTTTTCTTGATCATGCAGATTTTTATAAAATATTTATCAAGGATTTTTTAAAGATTACAAGTCCTCTTTGCAAGCTTCTTAAGAAGGAGGTAAAATTTAATTTTGATAATGCATGCATGAAGGCTTTTGAAATCCTTAAAGAGAAGTTGGTGACTTCTCCAATTATTGTGTCTCCTGATTGGTCCACACCCTTTGAGATTATGTGTGATACTAGTGGATTGGCCTTAGGGGTTATACTAGGCCAACAAAAATAAAAGATCTTTTATCCTATCTACTAGGCTAGTAAGGCACTAAATCCTGTTCAAAAGAATTATAATATCATGGAGCAAGATTTATTGCTTATGGTTTTTGCCTTTAAAAAGTTTAGATCTTACTTGATTGGGAATAAGGTGATAGTACACATTAATCACGTAGCATTGTGGTACCTAATTGCTAAGAAGGATGCAAAGCTAAGGTTGATTCAATGGGTTTTGTTGTTGCAAGAATTTGACTTTGAAGTGACGGACAGAAAAGGCAGAGACAATCAAGTTGTAAATCATTTATCTAGACTAGAGTAGTAAGCTATGCAGAAGGTTGCTACTGGAGTAGATATTGATGATATTTTCCCAAACGAGTAGATATTAGTAGCCTTCCAAGATTTTATTCCATGGTTTGCAGAGTTTGCAAACTACCTAACAAGCGATCTAGCCCCAGAAAATCTTTCATAACAACAAAGACGGAAATTCATGCATGAGGTGAGAAAGTTTTTTTTGGGATAAACCTTATTTTTTCAAAATTTGTACAGATGGAATCATTAAAAAGAGCATACCTGAGGAGGAAATGATAAGCATAGTCGAGGCTTGTCATTTATCGCCAGTTAGTGATCATCATGGAGAGGCCCGCATATCTCACAAGATCCTGCAATGTGGCTACTATTGGCCGACAATATACAAAGATGCTCATGACTATGAATCTACTTGTAATGGTACCAACGATAAGGTACTATTTCTAGAAGAAATGAATTATCTATGGACCCCATTCTTGAATTAGAAGTGTTTGATAGTTGGGGCATAGATTTCATGGGGCCTTTTGTGAGTTCGGGTGGCATGAAATACATACTTATGGATGTTGACAATGTTTCAAAGTAGGTGGAAGCAATTTCACTTCCCAATAATAAAGCCAGGAGTGTCATGGCATTTTGGAGAAAGAATATCTTTTCACGATTTGGCATGTTACATTCTATTATTGGTAACGGAGAGTCACATTTTTGCAATTATCTATTCAAGATTCTGTTTGACAAATATGGAGTGAATCACAAGGTGGTAACACCTTATCATCCAGAGACTAGTGGACAAGTCAAAGTATCCAACAGAGAAATCAAGTCTATATTGGTAAATACTGTTAACACCAATAGGATTGATTGGGCCAATAAGTTAGATGAATTATGGGCTTACCGTACAGCTTACAAAACCCCTATATGTTCTTCACCTTATCAGCTAGTGTATGGAAAGACTTGCCATTTACCAATTGATCTTGAACATAAGGTACTGTGGGTATTAAAGAAGCTGAATTTAGAATGGAAGGATGCAACTAAGTAAAGGTTGAATAAAATCAATGAGCTGGATGAATTCTGACTCCGGGCATATGAAAGTTCAGCAATTTAGAAGAAGAAGATGAAGCGTATCATGACAGAAAAATCAAGAAGAGGGTATGGTCCATTCATAGTTTCAAAAGTTTATCCCTGTGGAGCTTTAGAACTACAGAAGGATGGAGCACAACCATTCAACGTAAATGGTCATAGAGTAAAACGCTATGTGGGAAATACAGAAGAGGTGACTAAAATAGTTGAAATTGACCTTGATAAAGTCTGAGTAGTCAAGGAAACTCCGTCGTGCCACGACATTAAATCAAGTGCTACATGGGAGGCAACCCATGAGGATAGTTGGTGAAAGATGTGTATCTAACTTATCCATGTCGTGCTACATCGTTAAATCAAGTATTGTGCGGGAGGGAACCCATGTTCTTGTACTTATTTCTTTTATAGAGTAATGTGTTATTTCTATGTGCGAGACTAAAAAAGTGCAGGCACAAATCCTAAGGATTTAGAAAGGTCTCATAAGGACTTTTCATGAGTCATATCTATACAGTACAACTCATGGGAAGAAGTCGTGATAACCTGGGAGATGAATCAAAATCAGAAATTAAGTTCTGGAATACTTACGACTCTTGGTACAAATCGTAGTCTCTGGTTACGGATCGTGATCAGGAGTCATACCAACTCTAGAACCCAGGTAAGAATCCCAGGCTATACGAGTAAAGGAAATGACCCACAAGACTAGGTATGAATCGTATCGACAATTTGTACCCTAGCTTACTAGGTAAGTCCTCAGGTTGACCCGATCAAAAATTTAAATTAAAAGAAAAGTGTTGACTCGATAGGACACCCGAGGCTTCTCACTCGTACCCGCACTATTTTCTTCAGAATTTTCAACTCAAATCCTAAAGATTAACTTTTTTTGACTAAATCTAACTAGCAACAACTTTAATTTCTTAATTTGGTGCAATTTTTAACTTGAATTTGAGGATTTTTAGATCCAAAATCGGAATCCTCTACTATACACATACCAAGTAAGTTCAATATTCTATTGTTGCTATGTTGTAAGTTGAAAAGTGTTGTATGAGGTATTGACAACTTGGTTTAAGTGAAATTTCTTCAAATGTCGATTGTCGGTACCCTATATTTGGATTTGGATTTTGAAAATGGAGAATAGGGATGAACTAGGGTTTGTACTTGGAATTGTGTATGCTTATGTGTTTTGAAATTCTGGATATAGCTGAATAAAGTAATGGGTAGACTGGGAATTTTATCGGAGTCAAACTTTGAAAGTTGGACTTCTATGTTGTAGTGGATACGGAACTCCTTACGACTTATACCCACCAGTACGGGAGTCATAATGAGACTTGTACCCACTGACAACATGGAAATCTGACAAATTCATAGTTCTAGAATAGATATGACTCAACCTTATGAGTCGTATCCAGACCTTACGACTCATACATATATATCGTACCCATTTGGGAAGAAAATAGATTGAACAAAAGTTTATGACCATCTTACGACTATTAGTCACGAGACGTAACCAACCGGTACGACTAGTGGGGAGGAGTTGTAAGTTGGCTAGTAAACATTGATAATGTGTTGTTTGGATTATGACTCAGGTATATAAGTCGTACCCAGTGGTTACGACTTGTAACTACCACTCGTACCCAACTGAAATAAGGCACATTGAACTTTTATTTCAATTTTACTTTTCTTTTCTTTTCTTAGTTACTAACTTTAGTATATTTGTAGACAAAATACCTCCAAAGAATCTATCTTCTTTCAAAACTGTGGCAAAGAAAGGAAATAAACAAAAGTCAGTAGAAAGTGAAGAAACCAATATATCTATAAGCTGGAATGAAAGTAGTAGAAAAGAGTATACTGGGACATCTTCCATGAAAGTTACATAAAAAACAAAGGTAGCATCTAAAGATAAGGGGAAGAAAGTCGTTCCCTAAGATTTCTACACTCCACCACCAAAAGAACCAAGAAGAAAGAGTGTGACTATCTCCCTTCCACATACACCAGTACAAAGTGATGACAATGATGACGAGGCTAAGTCTAATTCAATTGAGGAGACTGCGGATAAAAGCCATGGTCCCAAGGTGGATATACCACCGATAGCGAGACAGGACCCCCCATTAGCATTATCCCCTGCTCCAGTGCCCATCATTGAATGATGGGTAGTACCCCGGCATGCAGGTGATAATTACCACAGGCATGTCACAGCTACCAAATAGAAAGATTAAGAGAATATTATAAGAAGAGTGAAGAATAACGACTACAAGGATGGATGAAGTGCCTGAGATTGTTGAACATTTCAGATAATATGGTTTTGACTGGATGTTGAGAGCATCGGGTAGATATAGAGAGGTGTTTATTTGGGAATTTTACGCAGCTTATAAGAGTAAGCTGATAAGGTTATATCCACAGGGCATGCAGTGGAAGAGAGGCAAACCTATTACCTCCCTGGTTATTAGAGGTGTTCGTGTAGACATTTTTCCCTAGACTATTGGGAGATTTTTGTATGGGCCAGCATATCAATCTCTAGCTAACACAACCGAGATAGACTACAGAATGGCAGAAATGAGAAAGATCACCAACCAAACTCTAGGTATAGATGAAAAGATGGTGATCTTCTGATGGATAGCTGAGCAGATTATTGCACATGGCGAGCATGCCACTTGGGTAGCAGGTGGCATTAGGGATTCACAGCAAATCAAGAAGAGTTCCCTTATTTTTTAGGGTAAGGCATGGTGACTATAGCCTATCACAGGCTATGTCTGACTACAGGTGATGATATACAAAGCCCGTTCTACGCTGGGATGATAGTTGGTTTTACACGTGAATTTGCATTTGATATTGGTCAGTTCTTTGCCCAAGAGTTGAAATTCAAGGCTATTGAAGAGCAGAAGGCATTGCCAGCATACCCTTGCATGATCATGTAGATATGTTTAGCTATGGGAGTATTGGAGATCTCGGGCATTGATGAGATGATAGAGGCTCATCAGACTTTTGATATAGGGCTTATTCATGATGCAGCCAACCCACTGGCCTGACTTATGAGGCTAGAAGTAGAGGCTATAGTAGGAGATTTACCACATAATGATTAGATAGATGTTGTTGGTACTATCGTGGCCACTGAGATAGGTATATGGACTGAGACTGTATGCACAGATAGAACAAGTACTTCTACTGCTCCACCGCCAGCTTAGCTAGTGCCACCTAGGACAAGAGGTATGTTCTCTGGTGTTATGATAATTTTACAGGCTGTGTGGACAGAGGTAGTGACTCAATTGGATACACTTATTATGAAGGTAAACAACAAAGAAAGTAGCATATCAAGTTGGTTGAAATGGCACAAAGAGGTACAGGATAGGCGTGTGCAAGACCACTTTGATATATTTGATTCAAGGATCACTCGACAGTTTAGTAGTGGGCAGACGCTCGATGTTGTTGCTATCCGAGCAGAGATTGCAGCTATAAAGGGTATGGTTGTTACATTGTCTGAGAGGCTAGTAATTATTGAGCCTATTATAGATACTATGATCCCCACAGTCGAGATACTAAATATTTGGGCAGTCCTGATGGATGAACTGTAAAGCCCCGAGCCTGTATCCTAGACGTTACACGGTGCTTGCAACCCCGAAGAACCACAAGCTAACCCATAACTGATATCTACTATGAGCATTAAATAATGTACTATAATAAATACAAAAAATAGGCTGAAATTCTATAAGATTCAAAATCTATAAATACTGAATATGCGTATCAACTGAAATAACAATCTATAAAACTGAATACTATCTAAAACTAGTCTAAAAAGCCTCTAATTTGAACTGTCTAAAAGTGGAGTTAATGGGACAATACCCAACCTAACTCCATCTACTGAAATACTGAGTCTAATGAAATAATGAAATAAAAAAATATCCTTGAATGATGAGGACTCACTACTAAATCTACTGTTGGCTGAATCTGAATCTGTCTATATGTGGTCGGGAACCTGAGCATCCAAACCTTTGATATAAAACATCATAGCGCAAAGAAAGAGTACGTGTTAGTACGTGGAATGTATTGCTATGCTAGATGGGGTAAGGCTGAATGCAAGGGTTCATATGCATGATCAACAACTGACTAAATGACATAGAGTAACTGAACATGAGAGTACATGGAAAATCTAAAACTCCTATAAATACTGAGTACGCAATATTCTGAATACATATATACAATAACTGAGCTTTTCTAAAGCTAAGTACTGAGTACTGATACTTAGTAACTGATATCTGAGATTTCTAATAACTGAGTTACTAATATGATTGACTGTATCTAATAGCCCTGATTCTAATAGAACTAAACTGAGTTCTATTCTGAGACAAAAACTGAAACTATGCGAGGTAATCATCTAACCGATATGCCTCAAATAAGATAAGATAACTGAGTTGGGGTCCAATATGTAACCCTAATTAGAAGAATGTCAATATTGTGCCACAGGTAAGGACAACTGAAGAGATACCCTCATTTGGCAAGTACTCTAATGAGAATGGTGGAACCCTCATCTGGTGGGTTAAAACACCTCATCAACCCTCAACTGGCAGGTTTAATGTCTCAACCTACGTTGGCTACGTAGTTTTGGAATGCAAGGATTACTTCTAAAGGTCATACCCTCTACTGGCAGGTGAGCCCCCATCCTTGGGTTCATTCGATGCTGAATCCGACTCCCAACTGAAAGACGCTAAACTGATTTTACTGAATGAACTAGATTGATACTGAGATTACTGAGTTTTCTTGAGTTCTGTAACTGACTGAGAGTAGTACTAATCATGACATGACTGAGACTATTTTGTAACTGACACTGGCTCTAGGTAAACACCTAAATTATCGAGTATTAAATACCTTGTGGACTCGATAGCATGAAAAGTAAGGCATATTATCATCTTGAATAACATACAATGTTCACTTGGTCATAATTCATTCATAGAGACATTTCATCAAACACTTGTAATGCATTAACTTTTACATAAATGGGAAATACATGTTCGCATGCTATAATAGCATCATTTCATTCTCATAAATAATTTATCAAACACATGGAAAGCATACTTGTTTTACTAAATCATAACCACTTAGGGTAAACATGGTTATAACAATCAACTTGCAAATTGAAGGGTTTATCATGAATATCATGTAAATCAACACATACTAGGATCAATTTTTGAAACTTATAATTTAATTGTTGGATTAAGACCCAACAATAACATGAACATGAATTCAATTCAACTCAATCATGGAATTTTATAAATACACAATCTTTGTATTTTGGAAAAAGAGTTCTTGGACTTCATTGGTGAAAGGAACCTATAATGAACACCTAAAATACCTTAATTTGTGAGTTTTTTGAAGTTCTTGGTGAATCCTTTGAGATTGCTCTTGGTTTCTTAAAGTTAGGGTTTGTTTTCTTGAGAGATAATGCCTTTTGATTTAGGGAAAAGTTGAATAATGACTGACTTAAAATGTTTTTAGGGCTTAAATCTTACACCTGGGCGGATTAAAATTATGGGAAAAGACTAATTTACCCCTGTACGTCACTTTTAATTTTCATGAAATTTTTCCCAACCTAGACCACTAGCGTGATGCAGTGTTTTCATATCGTGTCTCTGGAAAATGACAACTGGGAATTGGGGAATTGGCGTGACACAGTGGAATCGCAGTGCCCTTTTGATTCTAAAATCTGGACTCATCGCGACGTCCTGAGATCGTGTTGGTACATTGGAAAGTGAAAATTATGAATTTGGCTGGTGGTGCAACAAGCCAATATCGCAGAGCATCACTAGAAATTGACAATTGCCATTTTGACATACTTCGCGACGTGCTACTGGCCTGAACGACGGTGTTTAACGACTAAAACTTAAAAAATCTATAACTTTTACCCGATTATCGGATTTAGGCAAATTTTATATTTTTGGAAAGCTAATTGAATTTCCTATGTAATGGCAGGTATACACTAAAACATATTGAGTATTTCAAAAATTTTATATTAGATAACCCATGGACAGAGACTTAATTTAGGCTAGGGAAATATGAGGTATTATAATATCTCCTTCTTGGGAACATTCGTCCTCGAATGAGACTGATTAGCTAAGAAACACTGATAGACTGAGATGACACACTGAACATGCATATCTGATGCATGACTACATGACTGAACTACTGACAAACTGAGTTTGTATACTAAACATGTATATCTGATACATCAGTACATGTCTAAACTGATTCATGAATGCATGGCTAAATATGCAACAGTAATTGGATACCAAGCTTATAATTATATCTGAATCATGAAGTTACTTAAAGCTAAGGAAGACTATTACCTTAAGCTATATCTGAGGTTTCGGAGAAGAGGTAAGGATACTTAGTTCGCATATCTGCTTCTGCTTCCCAAGTAGCTCCCTTAACAGACTGATTCCGCCAAAGAACTTTGACTAAGGCAACTTCTTTGCTCTTCAGTTTGTGAATCTGAAGATCGAGGATCTGGACTGGAACCTTTTCGAAAGAGAGATCATTTTGAATATTTACATCCTCTAAGGAACTATGAGAGCTGGGTCACCAATACATTTCTTAAGAAAGGAGACATGGAATACTTACTGTACTAAAGTTACATCTGAAGGCAACTCAAGCTCATAAGCTACCTTTCTGAAATGATTGAGAATTCTATAAGGACCGACATATCAGGGACTGAGCTTTCCCTTCTTGCCAAACCTCTTCACCCACTTCATGGGAGAGATTTTCAAGAACACAAACTCACCAACCTCAAACTCGAGATCTTTTCTCCTTACATCTGCATAGGATTTTTGTCGGCTCTGGGAAACCCTAAGTCTTTCTCTGATCAGGTAAACCTTCTCTAAGGCATCAAACACTAAGTCAGGCCCTACTACTATGGTCTCACCTACCTCAAACCAACTAATTAGAGATCTATATCTCCTACCGTAGAGAGCTTTAAATGGAGCCATCAAAATACCAGAATGATAATTGTTATTGTATGTGAATTCAATCAAATACAAGTGGTCATCCCAACTTCCTTTAAAATCAATAACACATACTCTCGGTATATCTTTTAGAATCTAAATAGTCCTTTCTATTTGATCATCTGTCTGAGGGTGGAAGGTTGTACTGAGATGAACTTGGCTACCAAGACCTTTTTGGAATGCTTACCAGAAGTGAGAGGTAAACTGGGTACCTATATCTGAGATGATGGATACTGGGACTACTATAACCTGACCAACTCTCTGCTATAAAGTTTGTCATAGTCCTCGGCTGAATAAGAGGTATGAACTGGCAAGAAATAAACTAATTTAGTTATCTTGTCTATGATAACCCATATAGAATCATGTTGATGACGAGTATGAGGAAAAATCATAACAAAGTCCATATTCACTTCTTCCCATTTCCATGTGGGAATACTGAACTCCTTCATAGACCCACTAGGCTTCTGGTGCTCAATCTTAACTTGCTGACATATAGAGCACTTAGCTATAAATTTTGCAATATCTCTATTTATCCCACTCCACCAATAGATCTCCCATAAGTCGCGGTACATCTTAGTGGCCCCTGGATGAATAGAGTAACACTCACCATGCGCTTCTGCAAGAATTCATTGCATCAAGTCGTCTACATATGGCACACATAGCCGACCCTAGCAATACAAAACACCATCTCCCCCTTGGGAGAAAACCTCTACTTTCTAATCTCTGACTGACTTTTTCACCTTAACAAGACTGGGATCTTTATCCTTTTTTTCCTTCACCTCAAAAACTAGAGATGATTCAGAACTATTCTGCACCCATATACTACCTTCTGCTGAATTAACTAACCGGATACCTAGTCGGGCAAGCTGATGAACTTCCTAAACTAGCTTCTTTTTATCATCCTCAACATGAGTAACACTACCTATAGACAGTCTACTGAGAGCAACGCTACTACATTAGCCTTTCCCGTATGATATAGAACACTCATGTCATAATCTTTCAATAACTCTAACCACCTTCTCTGACAATAATTCAAATCTTTATGAGAAAAGACATACTAAAGGCTTTTGTGATTTTTGAACACATCCATATGCACCCCATACAAATAGTGCCTCCAACGCTTTAAGGAGAACACTACGGCTGCTAACTCAAGATCATGAGTCAGATTATTCTTCTTATGGGCTTAATCTATCTGGAAGCATAGGCTAAAACCTTACCTCTCTGCACGAGGACACGACCCAAACCTACTCTAGATGCATCACAGTACACCACAAACCCACCTGAACCATCTGGTAGAGTCAATACTAGGGTTGAGGTGAGTCGAGTCTTCAACTCCTAAAAACTCTTCTCACAGGAATCTGACCACTGAAACTTGACTTTCTTCTGAGTTAATATAGACATAGGGGATGAAATAAAAGAAAACCTTTCAACAAACCAACAGTAATAGCCAACTAAACCCTAGAAACTCCCGATATCTGATGGAGTGATGGGTCTAGGCCAATTTTTAACCACCTTAGTCTTTTGAGGATCAACTTTAATAGCATCACCGAAAATAATATGACCAACAAATGCAACTTAACTTCCAAAATTCACACTTACTGAATTTGGTAAACAATTGATGAGTTCCTAAAGTCTAAAGTATGATTTTAAGTGATCTATATGATCATTCTTTTTACGATAATAGATTAGAATGTCATTGATGAATACTATAATGAACATGTCCAGGTACTGCTTGAACATGTAATTTATTAAGTCCATGAATGCTGCTGGGGATTTTTTAAGACCTAAGGACATGACTAAAAACTCGAAGTGAACATACCAGGTTCGGAAAGCTATTTTTGGAATGTCACATTCTTTGACTCTAAGTTGAAGATAGCCTGATCTGAGGTCTATCTTAGAAAAGTAACTAGCACCCTAAAGTTGGTTAAATAAGTCATCAATTCTGGGAAGTAGATATTTATTCTTGACTGTGACTTTGTTAAGCTAATGGTATTCTATACATATTTTAAGGGAACTATCTTTCTTAAGCATGAATAAGACTGGTGCGCCCCACAGGGAATTATTGGGTCTGATGAATCCCTTATCTAGGAGATTCTTTAACTGTTCTTTTAACTTTTGAGTTCTGCTGGAGCCGTTCTTTATGGCGAAATAGATATAGGCTGAGTATGTGAAAGAAGGACTATTTCGAAGTCTATTTCCCTAATGGGAGGAACACCAAAAAGATCTTTAGGAAATACATCTGAGAATTCATTTACTATTAGAACTGACTCAAGACTGGGAATATCTTAACTAGATTCTTTGACTCACACAAGATGATAGACACACCCCTTGGATATTATTTTTCTCACTCTAAGGTATGAAATTAACTTACCCTTAAGCGTTGTAGTAATACCCCTCCATTCAAGGGCTGGTTTATTAGGAAACTAAAAATGAACAATTCTATTTATATAATCTACTGAGGCATAGCATGAATGAAGTCAATCTATTCTGAGAATGACATTGAAATTTGTCATCTCTAATTCTATTAAGTCTACTGAAGTGACTTTCTGAGATTTCATAATCGAACAGTTCTTGTATACCCGTTGGGCTTTGATAGACTGACCTACTAGGGTAGAGACTAAGAATGGTTCTACTAAGACTTCTGGTTTGACTTTAAAGTCAAGTTCTAGGTAAGAAGTTTCAAAATATAGAAAAGCTCCTGAATCTAATAAGGCATAAACATGTAAATAAAAGATCTATAATCTACCATTAACCATATCAGGAGAATTTTCCTAATCTTTTTGGGACTGGAGTGTGTAGATCCTATTTGGGCGTTGCCCACTGGTGGTACTGGAAGTGGCACCCTGCTGATTTTGGTGATCGGACTGAGCTGAAGAATGATAAAACTGACCCTAAGAACCTGCCTGAGGACAATCCCTGACTCTATGGCCTAACTTTCCATATTCAAAACAAACATCACTACCAGCTCTGCAGACATCCTGATGGTTCTTTCCATTAGTCTAAAAAATAGGATTTATTTAAGCACTGCTGACACTACCTTGGGACTTAGAGCCTGGAGCCTTATTGTTGTTACCATTTCTAAACTTAGGGACTAGAGCACTAGCTGAGGATGGAGCTAGAACTGACGACTTTGGGAAAACTGGGAATTATTATTGCCCTCTAACTTAGGCTGATTAAAATTAAAGCTATATGCTCTAGATCTCTTATTATGCCTCTCTCTCTCTCTGATCTTAGCCTCTTTTATCTTCTTAGCATGGACCATAAGTCTGGATATATCCATCTCTATAATCAACATCGTTGTTCTATACTCTATAACCACACTATCTGACACCCCTGACATGAACTTACTCATTTTGGACCCACTATCTGCCACTACATAGGGAGCGTACCTAACTAACTAAGTAAACTTGAGGGAATACTCTTTCACACTCATACTCTCTTTTCTGAGATTGATAAACTCTAACACTTTGCTTTCTCTTAGCTCTAAAGGAAAGAATCTATCTAGGAGGGCAGTAGCAAACTCTTTCCATTCTATGGGCTCTGCATCTGTGCCCCTATCTACTTTCCACTACTTAAACAACATATGAGCCACATCCTATTATTGATAAGTAGCTAACTCAGCACTTTCACTGGAAGTCACTCCCATGATGTTTGTGACTTACTAAACCTGATCGAGAAACTCCTGTGGATCTTCTTCTTACTTAGATCTTAAGAATAGGGGAGGATTCATTCAGGTGAAGATCCGAATCCTGGCTGCAGCAGTATTGGCCACTGGGTTGGCCTGAACAGTAGCTGGTTGTTCATTCTAAGCTACAACATAATTGGCTAAAGTAGTGAATGCAACTTTGAATTCTGTATGAGAGACATGCTCGTCTAAAAGATCTGCCTGAACGGGCTGAGGTGCTGACTGATTTACAATTCTTCTTTTGTTAGTCTTTTTGGAAGGCATATTCTGTAAATAAAAGAAAGAAATTAATTAGACTGAGAGTTTAAGTTGAGCTCATGCTCACTCGCGCGATATGAATACTGAAAGAAGGAAAACTTTTCCTAAAACATCTCATAACCTCTTACCCATAAGTGTGGCATGCTATACACCCATGCACAAGATTCTACGTGATGCGGCTTTCAGACTTTCTAGGACACTGTTGAACCTTAGGCTCTGATACCAAGTTTGTAATGCCCTGAGTCTATACCCCAAACGTTATATAGTTCTTATGACCCTAAAGGACCACAAGCTAACCCATGACTGATATCTGCTGTAAGCACTGAATAATGTACTATAATAAATATGGAAAATAAGTTGAAATTCCATAAGGTTCAAAATCTGTAAATACTAAATAAGTGTATCAACTAAAATAGCAATCTGCAAAATTGAATACTGTCTAAAACTAGTCTGTAAAGCCTCTAATCTAAACTGTCTAAAAGTGAAGTTGATGGGACAATCCTCTAACTAACTCCATCTACTAAAATACTGAGCCTACTGAAATAATAAAATAACAGAATATCCTAGAATGATGAGGACTCACTAATAAATCTACTACTGGCTAAATCTGAATTTATCTATGCGCGATCAGGAACCTGAGCATCCGAACCTATGATATAAGACATCATATTACAAAGAAAATTAATGTGTCAGTACATGGAATGTAGTGGTATGCTAGATGGGGTAAGTCTGAATGCAAGGGTTCATATACATAATCAATAACTGACTTAATGATATAGAGTAACTAAACATAAAAGTACGTGGAAAATGTGAAACTGCTATAAATACTGAGTACACAATACTGTGCACACATATATACTGTAACTAAGCTTTTCTGAAGCTAAGTAATGAGTTCTAATACTAAGTAACTGATAATCTGAGATTTTTGATAATTGAGTTACTAATATTGATAGACTGTATCTAACAGTCCTGATTCTATAAAACTGAACTGAGTTTTATTTTGAGATTGAAACTGGAACTCTGGAAGGTAATCATCTAACCGACATGCCCTAAATAAGATAAGATAACTGATTTGGGGTCCAATTTGTAACCCCAATTAGAAGGGTGTCAATACCGTGCCATGGGTAAAGATAACTGAAGAGATACCCTTATCCTACAGGTATACTAATAAGAATAGTGGAACTCTTATCTGGTAGGTTAAAACACCTCATCAATCATCAACTGACAGGTTTGATGTCTAAACCTACATTAGCTACGTAGTTCTTGAATGCAAGGATTTCTTCTAAGGGTCACACCCTTTACTGGCAGGTGAAACCCTATCCTTGAGTTTACTCGGTGCTGAATCCTACTTCTAACTGAAAGACATTGTACTGATTATACTAAACCGAACTGGACTGATACTGAGATTATTGAGTTTTCCTGAGTTTTGTAACTAACTGAGCTCTGTAACTGATTGAGAGTAGTACTAATCGTGACATGACTGAGACTATTCTATAACTGACACTGGCTCTAGGTAAACTACTAAATTATCAGGTATTAAATACACCCAGGACTCAATAGCATGAAAAGTAAAGCATAGCATAATCTTGAAAAACATACAATGTTGACTTAGTCATAATTCATTCATCGAGATATTTTATCAAACACTTGTAATGCATTTACTTGTTCTTGAATGGGGAATATATGTTCGCATGCTATAATGGCATCATTTCATTTTCATAGAGAATTTATCAAACACATGGGTAGCATACTTGTTTTACTAAATCATAAACACTTAGGGTAAACATGGTTATAACAATCAACTTGCAAATTGAAGGATTTATCATGAATATCATGTAAATGAACACATACTATACTAGGATCAATTCTTGAAACTTATAATTTAATTCATAGATTAAGACCCAACAATAACATGAACATGAATTCAATTCAACTCAATCATGGAAATTCATAAATACACAATCTTTGTATTTTTGAAAAAGAGTTCTTGGACTTCATGGGTGAAATGAATCCATGAATGAACACCTAACATACCTTAATTTGTGAGTCTCTAAAAGTTCTTGGTGAACCCTTTGAGATTGCTCTTGGTTTCTTGAAGTTAGGGTTTATTTTCTTGAGAGAGAATGCCTTTTGATTTGGGAAAAAGTTGACTAATGAATGACTTAAAATATTTTTAGGGCTTAAATCTCATACTTGGGTGGATTAAAATCATGGGAAAAGAACAATTTAACCCTGGATGTCACTTTTGATTTTAGTGAAATTTTTCCTGACCTGGACCCTAGCGCGAAGCGACAGTATCGCATCGTGTCTTTAGAAAATGACAACTAGGAGTTGAGGGCTTAGCGCGATGTGGTGGAATCATGGTGCCTCTTTAATTCTAAAAGCTGGACTCATTGTGACGCGGTGGGATCGCGTTGGTACACTGGAAAGTGATAATTATGAATTTAGCTGGTGGCGCAATGCACCAATATCATAGAAATAGACTAGAAATTGACAATTGTCATTTTGACATACTCCGCGATACGCTACTGGCCCGAATGATGGTATTTAACGGCTGAAACTGAAAATAGCCATAACTTTTTACCCGATTATTGAATTTAGGTGAATTTTATATCACTGAAAAGCTAATTGAATTTCATACGCAATGGCAGGCTCTAAACTAAAAAATATTGAGTATTTTCAAAATTTTATATTAGATAACCCATGGTATGAGAGTTAATTTAGGTTAGGAAAATATGAGGTATTACATGAGCAGACTGTGAAGATCGAGGGAGAAAGAGCAGAAAAGAAGAAAAAGAAGAAAAAGAAAAGAAGAAAGAGGCAAGAGCTATAAAGAACGCCAAACATAATGGAAGCCAGGATGGGTAGGACCTAGAGATTAATAGCGGATCTGGCAAATTAAGAGATCCAGCTACTAATTCTAAGGGGGTAGATGCTATGCCCCTCCCCCCCATGTTGTTGATCTAGTCCTATTTAGGATAGTTGCTGATAAAAGTAGGACCCTTGAGTGCAAGGTATGACCCTTTTTCCCTACTCTATATTAATTTTGAAGCACTAAGGACAGTGCAATGTTCTTAAGTTGGGGGTGGGGTACCAAAAATTTTGGGAGCAGTTTGAAAAATTTTTAGATGTAGCTAAAACTGAAAGTCTATTATGACTTGAACGTGTGATGCCAGCAGCTGAGATAGGGAGTAGATCAGCAAGCCTATGTCAGCAGATATTTTGAATTTTAACTATAATTTTTATGGATTTTGAAAATGTGGGTTGTATTTAAAGATTTTGATTCTGATTTTTCTTTTTGTGATCAAGATTGACACTACTGATTGTTGTGAATTTTTGAGTTGATTTTGTTAAAAGCAGTGTTAACTGTGCTGAAGAGTTAAAAATGTTGAACACCTTCAAAATTTTATTGTTTAAATAATCATATGATTTGTATATTTGTGTCAAAACTATTGGGTATCTGATAATGGCATTAGATTAGGGATAGTACAGGTAGGGATAAAACAAGTGCAGAGTTGGATATCTGGTACTTAGTAATATAGCCCTGTGCAAGTGTGTATAAGGTTTACTGAGTTTTCGACTGTGTTGGAATCTAGAACTTGCCAAGTTGCTTTTACCGACGTATAGGATAGTTAGGTAGGAAGTGATCATAGGCCCTTTTTATGTGAGTCCACATCAGCCTAAAATGCCTACCAAATGAGTAAATCCCCTTGATCCAAATGTTTTAGCCTTAGTAGACCAATTTTTCTTCTTAAACCTATCATATTCTCATTTAGGTGAAAGGAATCTGCTTTTGACCCTGATCCTCCTATGGATAATGTGCACCTCAACTTAGGCTAATATCTTAAGTTAAGGGGGCTTACATGGGGGTGCGTAAGTTCAAATGCGTATGAAAAAAAGAGGTAGAAGAAAAATAGTTGAAATATTCCAAGTATTACAAAAGCAAAAGAAATATAAGCACTAGAAAATGCCAAACATAACCCGATTAGAATATACTTACAAAAATGATTATATAAGGGTGAAAATAAATGAAAAAGTAGAAAGTACCCCAAGAAAAGCGTAGGGTCTAGTAGGCGTAGTCACTACAAAAATCCCAAAAGATATCCTACCAGCCCCTAGCCTACATTACAAGCTAATGAAAGTCCTATAGTGATTTTACCATGACTGTCGAAAAACTTAGGAAAAGAGCATAAGGGTAAGCCTATGGTATTTTATGCACATCGGTGATACTTCTTTGTGAGAGCGAGAGATATTTGTTAGATACTTGAAGAAGTCAATACATAAAGAGAGAATGGGATTTCTTTGATGGTGAGTACACGTGGGTTATGATGGTAGGTTACTAGAGTGTTTGACAATTGTAAAATATATCGATGCCCAATTATATATTGCTAATGTAATACCATCATCGAATCCCTTCGTGCTTCTGCATGTGTTAAAATTATTATATGCAAGTGTGAGTTGAAGAATTTAAAAATAAAGGGGGGAACAAAAAAAATAAAATTCAATTCAAAATCATTGCCATGGGTTGTTTGAAACTTTCTGTTTTGAGCATCGCCTAGAGGGTAGAAAATAGTATTTAGTTTTATTTGCCTGAGGACATGCAAGAGTCTAAGTTGAGGGTATTGATGTGGCTTGGAAACATGACACTTCGATGCTTAAAACAAATAATTTATGTCTGAACTTAGGGTGTTTTGTAAGATATGATGCACTTTGGTGTAAATTGTAGGTAAAACAGGTCAACAGCTGTACTTGAACGAAAAAAGAATAAAAAGACCTAAAAAAGACCAAATTTGATCAATATATGAGTCAGTACGTAAGTCGTAACAAACCAATACGACTTGTATGCTGAGTCGTAAGTACAACAGAACAAAAAGAGAAATTGAAGAACCAAATCTAAGGGAGATACGATTCAAGTATCTCAGCCTTAAGGAGGGATACGAGTCGTATAATGAAGACGTAAGCATAACAAAATAAATGGTACTATCTAGGAATTGAAGATTTAGTAGTATACGAGTCAGAATTCTGCGTACGACTCGTATCGAGATATCGTATGCAAACCAGTGATCAAGATATGAAAAGACTAAAGTCCTAAGTGGATACGGATAAAGAATTTGAGTCGAACACTTGTTTATGAATCGTGAGCTATAATCGTAAGTCAAGTAGAGAGTTGAAATCGGAGATAGACTAGATGTTGGACTGGTTATGACAAGGCAGGGTATGACTCATAAGTTGAGGATACGAGTGACGACCAAGTCGAACTGACTGTAAACTTAACTTTACCTTCTCGTTTTTAATAGAAATTTACTGTTATTTTGAGTACTTTAAAAACCCTAGGGTTTATCTTTAATTAGTTTAGCTTCTATTACATTTTACAACATACTTTGACATACTTTACAATTGTTCTTGAGATTTTTGGGTTCTTTTATTCAATTCAAGACTTTGGAGTTTATTCATATTATTGTTGCGTGATTGATTTTCTGTGTTTTTCATTGATAATCATGGTTTTTTCCACAAACATGAGCGGCTAATCTCCTTAGCTAGGGTTGTGGGAACCCAGGCGAATTAGCAATGTAGCGAAAATGTGAGACACATCTGTTCTAGGGTTAGACATGTATTCTAATTCTTCTTCATTACAACTAATTTCTAGTACCTACAGCATCTTGAGATAAAAGTCTGTATTCGCATTCTTTCGATAACCAAGAAAGCTTGTGATTTGGAAAAGAAGATTAGGACAGTAATTTGGGATTTCTACCTCCATCTTATAGTCCCTGCATTCCATCTTATCACTTGGTCCAATAACCAAGGATCAGGTGAACTGGGGCTGTAGTAAAGGGCAACTAGACAACATTCGGCGATGATAACCATGTCAAAGGGTGAGATTTATCTTCACCCTTAAAATGTGGCTAATAATACTTAGCTTATACTCTTTGCATGCATAGCAACAGAATAGTAGGTTGATCACAAGAAAACTATGGAGTTAAGACATCAGGGGGAACAGAGACCTAGTGTTCATCTCTGATTGACAACTTAAAAGCACTTAAGAATTTTTTACTCTTTGATATTGATAACAATTCCTCCGCCCCCCATTTACTTTCCTGCACTACTCAAGGATTAAATTAAAACAAACAACTGCTCACATTTTCCCTGTAAGATCGACCCCAACCTAGTTGGGTTATTATATTTGCATTGACTGCATTATACTTCTAATTAAGGTGTAGTTTTGGGCAACATCAGGGGTCAAGCACACGTAGATTCCAACTTGCATTTGAAAACTTCATTGAGGCGTATGCCCCTTTTGATATTTCTTATATCACTCAAACATCTATTCAGTTGAGGATTTTCCTATTCTTTCTAATGGGTGAAGTGGTGTTGTGGTTGCAGTTTCTACCCGCCAGGTCTATTACATCTTGGGTCAAACTTATGAAGGCCTTTTAGATCAATATTTTCCCTATCTAGAATGCTACAACTAAGAGATGAAATCATAAATTTTTATCAACTTAGTGGTGATCATTTATATGAGGTATGGCAGTACTTTAATGACAAATTGATGCAATTCCCTAACCATAGAGTCCCAGAGAAGATGCTCCTCCAAATATTTTATAGGGCATTGGACCAACTAAATATGATAATGGTGGATAATGCATTTGGTGGTTCTCTGGTGAAGTTGTCATATGGTATTGTGGCAAACTTACTTGAGTAAGTCACTAACAAAACTAGGGATGGTACATTTAGGACTTTGAGGTGTCCATAGGGTTCCCCACTGCATCCTATGTCAATAAAGAACAAAGAAATAAAAATAAAGAAAGGGTTGAAAATATAGCCAAGGTGATGACCCAATTGGACCTCCTCACTAAATATATAATGGGAGCATCCACAAAAGCTATCAATGTCATTGCCTCTAAAAGTGCCAAAAGTCATAATGACGAGAAAAATAAGGCACTTGATGAAGAGATAAGGTTTTTGGCTAATCATTCAGGGAGTTCCCGTTCCCATACTACCTACCAAAGGCAAGGAGGGAACCAAGGTTAGAACGATTGAGATCGGGAGCTTGATTGGTATGAAAGAGAAAAGGATAGAGATCATGATTAGAGGGACAAGGAGAGATGTTATGATAGATATGTGACCCCTCGTGATGATTTCAAGGACAAAGAATCAAGCTTGGTAGACCCAAAAAAATTCAAAGTTGAGGATGTACTTGCTGGAATTTTGATGCATGTCGAAGATACCGACAAAATGGTAAGGGAGATGAAGAGATTCTTTTGTCAACTTGACTAAATGGTTATTTCACATTTAGATTCCATCAAGCAATTGGAGAAATAAGTGGGACAAGTTTCAACCCAACTCAATGCTAGACCAAAAGGAGGCCTAGTTAGTAACACAGTGGCAAATCCAAAAAATGAAGCCCATATTATGAAAATAGTCACTGGAAGTGGTAGAAATCTTGATGAAAATGTGGTTGAGGTTGAGGAAAAGTCCCTTCATAAACAAGCAAGTACAAAGAGAAAGCGTCTTGTGAAGCCCAATGATGGTGCGCCAAAGTCTAACAAAATGGGTGATGAAGAACCAATGACAGTTAAAGAGAAGGGTTATGAAAAAGAAACTCCTAAAGTGATTGTTAGTGACAAGAAAATGGGGAATGAAACTCAAAGCATTCCATTGCCCCCAACAAAAATTCCTTCACCCTTTCCATAAAGGTTGAAGAAGAAAAATGACAATGCCAAGCTCAAGAAGTTCTTTGCAAAGCTTAGCAACCTCTCAATCAATATTCCACTATTAGAGGCTCTTTGACAGACCCCTAGGTATGGTAAATCAATAAAAAAATTGATGTCCAAGAAGCGACTTGTGGATGGTAAGACAATTGAAGTAATCCATAGTTGTAGTGCCATCATGTCAAAGTCCATGGCAGAGAAAAAAAGAAAACCTAGTGCATTTACAATCCCTTTCACAATTGGGACTCATAAATTTAAAGAGGCATTGTGTGACCTTTGTGATAGTATCAACTTGATGCCGTATGTTGTGTATCAAAGGCTAGGGTTGGGAGCTCCCACACCCACCACCATGAGACTCTATATGGTGGATTGTTCAATAAAAATCGGTGGGCATATTGAGCTATGTGTTGGTTAAGGTTGACTGGTTTATCCTCTCAATGGATTTTGTAGTCCTCAATTATGATATTAATCATAAGATACCAATCATACTCGAGAGACCATTTTTGAAAATTGGAAGAGCACTAGTTGATATAGAGTGTGGAGAAATGAAGTTTTGGGAGAATGATAGTGAAGTCTCTTTCCATGTATGTAAAACCAAAAAGCAACCAATAGAACTTTAAGTGGTGTCTGTGCTTGATGTCGTGGACAAAGAGGTGGATCTTGGACAGCTCAAGAATCCAACTTGAGGATAGGAAAATGTCATGATGTGATGTTAAATTAGGCGCTATATGGGATGCAACCAATCATGGCCATGAATTTGGCTTGTATCCTTTTGCATTTTAATTGTTATAGTAGTTTTTATGTTTTCTTGTGATAAATCCATAAATTGTGGCACTCTAAAGGTGCATTTGATAAATTAAAGTATAATAGTTGAAGTAGAATTTAATTGGAGATGTGACAATTGAAAATAAGAGAGCAAGAACTGGTCTCGGTTACCGCAATTATGATCACTGTGCCATCACAATTATGATTGCCATGTCATCATAATCATGAATCTTTGACCGCGATCGTGGACGAGGCTGTTTTAAAATTTTAAAAGTCATTTGAAATAGATCCCACTGTATTTTCTCTTAAATTGCTCTCAACTGCAACTATTTTTGCCTTTGTTGAAAGCATATCCGGTAAATTGCATCTTCTCTACATCTCCTCATTAAGTATGTGATGTTTAGGGCAACAGCCTAAAGTTTTGGTTTGTATGATTATTCTTGAGCTTAAATGATCCTATGTAATGGGTTGGGTGTTTTTATTAGTGTGTACAAAGTCGGGGAAGTCTTGAGTACCCAAAACTGTTCAAAATTGATAAGTAACTCTTGTGCACACTGTCACACCCCTTTTTCGCTCGAAGGCCGAGTCGAAGGGTTTTTCCAATTAAAGTGACGGTATTGAATAGGGATTAGTTTATTAACAGAGTCGCCACTTGGAATTGAGTTATGGTGTTCCAAGTCACCTTATTGAATCCTTAATCAAAAGAAAATGACTCTTTGTTGGTTTAAGAAAATAGAAGACCGAGTAAGGAATTCTGTTGACCGAGGGAAAGGTGTGAGGCACCCCTCGAGTCCCATGGTTCCAGCATGGTCACTTTTATTGACTTATCTTGACTTAAATTATTTTTAATAAATTATGTTAAGGCCTAGGTTCGCTCATTTTTCAATGTCTAATAACTGTCTATAACTCGTGTATTAAATTGGTGAAAATTAAAAAAAATAATTTTAAAAATATTTGTCAAGGTGCATTATTGCATCCTTTGAATTTGAAAATGACTCAGAAAAATGTGTACACCGCATTCTTATTTGAGACGGATATATTAAACTTACCTAAAGTTTATCTAATGTTAAAAATGTAGTTTGCCACTTAAAAAATCATAACACTTTATTTATTTTAAAAAAAAAGTTATTTGTTCTTAACGGTAGACTAAAGCAATTAAATAATTACTAAATTTTATTAATAATAATGAATAAAATAATAGAATAATGAATAAGTGAATTTACCCATATTATGCTAAATTTAATATCATCTCTAAAATTTATTATATTCTTAATTATAATACAAAATTAAATCATAGTTATGAGATAAATTAAATACGAACTCATATTCAGTAATTTGCTTAATCATATTCGTCAATTCTTTGCAAAATGAGTCCAATTGTCACTAAAATTATTAATTAAAAAGAAAGTATTAAGGAAAACATTTATTAAAAGAAGATTAAAAAAACTACAATCTAAAAAAAATCAATGCTAGTATACATGGACTTAATGATACAAAATGGGGGTCCACGGAAAAGTTGTACAGGTTACTATTTCGCCCAATTTTAAAAAAATGGATTATTATATATCCAAAAGATTTATTAATATTAGAGAACCTCTTTATATTATCTTTAAAAAAAATTATCTTTTAGTACTGTAATTATCCACTGTTGCTTTGCCAGAGACGGTGGAGGGCTGCTTGGTCGCCGAATTCAGAGTTTTGACAATTTATGGCAATAAACATAATATTTCCGATGATAAAAATAAAAGAAAAAAATGAATTAATTAATTTTTTTTTTATTATCTCGTAATCTTTTCCTCTTCAATCTCTTTCTGTGATTTTTAATTCCATGGATGTTGAAATCAATAAGTCTGCGTGAATGGATAACCTCTGTGTGTGACGTACTGTGTAGTGTAAAAATAAAATGCTCAATCAAAAAATTCAATCACGTAGTATTCATATATTGATATTCAGTAATCCAAATATATAACACATTCTAACAAACAAATTCATATAATAAATATAGATAGTGCACACCAAATAACACATGAAATTATTTAAATAATTTTATTCATGTTTTGATTTCTAATAAAATTTATACAACAAAATAACATAGGATCAAAATGAAAACTGTGTTAAGTTGAACAGAAACACGAAGTTATTACCGGAATCTTCAAGCGAAATTCTGACTTCAGATCTTTCTTTTCTCTCTTTTGTTTTGAGTTTTTTTATACTGATGTTTTTTTTTTCTTTTTGTATCTTTCTTTTTGCAGTGTCTGATTTTGATGGTTTTTTTTATGTAGAATCTGTAGGGAGATAAAAAATGTACGTAGTTTTTTGTCTATCGTATGGAGTAATGAGAGTCCTTAAATAGGAGAAATTTAGGGGGAATGGTTATCAGATAGGACAGCATTATCTTTTTTTAAAAAAAGATAATAATAATAATAACAAAATAAAAATAAATAAATACATAAATGAATAAAATAATAATAAGAATAAGAATATAATAATAATTAATTAATTTTTATATTTAAGAAAATATAATAAAAGTTTATAAATAGCCAAAAATAAATATAATAAAATAGTATTAAAAATACTAATTTATTTATTTACATTATATATATATATATATATATATATTAAATTTTTATACTATTTTTTAAAAAAATTAGAACAAAAATAAATAATATCCTAAAATTAACTTCATTTAGTTAATTATTTTTTAACTAAAAATTTATTAAAATAAAATAAGAATTAAAATAACATCGGTTCAAATATAAATATTTAATATCAAAAAATAAATATATTCCACTCGGGGAAGGTCAAAAATCGCGTGTCTACATTTTGCACCTCTTTGTGTGAAATGTCAAAGAGTTTTCATACAAAGAAGTAGACAAGATATGATTTTTGATCCTCCGATTATTCTAAAAGTGAAGATAAAATAAAATAAAGCAAAATAAAAGATGTGACCGAGTCCTGGTTTTGGACCGCCTACATATCTCGGGTTTTAAGAGAATCAGGTCACATGTAGTTCAAAGGTAAGAGTGAGAGAAAGAGATAAACGTCGAGTGAGATTCCATCGAGTTTTCAGTTAATGACTTCTGCTTTTACATTCAACTGACTAATAAAAATCAAAAATGAAAAATACAAGTAAACATTACAATCTGTAGAATCTTAATTTAAGCCTTTGCGACTTGAATTTGAAAATTCACCCTATTCTTCAGGAGGGCTCCTGAACTTCCTTTTTCCTTATCCTGTTCTTCAGGCGGGCTCCTAAACTTAAAATTTCTTCACCCTGTTCTTCAGGCGGGTTCCTAAACTTACAATTTCATCACCCTGTTCTTCAGACGGGCTCCTGGACTTCAAATTTCTTCACCCTGTTCTTCAGGCAGGCTCCTGGACCTACAATTTCTTCACCCTGTTCTTCAGGAGGGCTCTTGGACTTATAATTTCTTCACCCTGTTCTTCAGGCGGGCTCCTGGACTTACAACATCTTCACCCTGTTCTTCAGGCGGGCTCCTGGATTTTCAATTTCTTCACCCTGTTCTTCAGGCAGGCTCCTGGACTCACAACTTCTTCACCCTGTTCTTCAGGAGGGCTCCTGGACTTCCTTTTTCTTTACCTTGTTCTTCAGGCGGGCTCCTAACTTACAACTTTCTTCACCCTATTCTTCAGGCTGGCTCCTGGATTTATAATTTCTTCAAAATATATTCTTGAACTCAAAATAAAAGGTCAAATAGAAAAATAACATCCCATTTTTCAGGAAGGCCCTGGACATAAAATAAATTTCAATTCTTCAGGAGGGTCCTGCCCCATTCTTTATGGAGGGTCCTGTCCCATTCTTCAAAAGGGTCCAGAGTAAAAATTAAATTCCCATTCTTAAGGAGGGTCCTGCCCCATTCTTCAAAAGGGTCCTACGCAAGAAATTAAATTTCCATTCTTCAGGAGGGTCTTGTCCCATTCTTCAGGAGGGTCCTGAGCAAAAATAAATTCCCATTCTTCAGGAGGGTCCTGAGCAAAATAAATTCCCATTCTTTAGGAGGATCCTGCCCCATTCTTCAGGGAGGTCCTGTGCAAAAAAGTAAATTCCCATTCTTCAGGAGGGTTCTGAGCAAAAATAAATTCTCATTCTTTAGGAGGTTCCTGTTCCATTGTTCAGGAGGGTCCTGAGCAAAAATAAATTCCCATTCTTCAGGAGGGTCCTAAGAAGAAAGTAAAATTCAATGAACATGAACAAAATTTTTTGTAACGCCCCAAAAATGGGTCCCGGAGCGTCACACGGTGCTTGAGGCTATGAGTAACCCCAAGCTAACCCTTTGAGCCATTTTCATTCAGTTCAACACAAATCAACGGGGTTTCCATAAATAACCCTCAAATATCAACAGAGTAATCATTATCCAAGAGTAAAAGAATTTTAAAAAGATAACAAAATACGACTTATTAATTAACTCCCAACATCTATACTAGTCTGACAAGCCTCTAAGAAAATCAATAAAACCAGCAAGCCATTGAGACATGCCCCAACTGACTCATTCTCAGTTATCAAATGTAAACAATTCCGTGAAACCAATATTAGACATCACGTCCTCGGAACATGAGGACTCACCACAACAGAGGATGTAGAACAGCGTGCCCGAAGAATCACTGTCGAACCTGGAACTGAGCACCTAAATCTATATTCCGAGAAAATACAGCCCACATCCGAAGATGTGGGTCAATACCTTGGAAAGGAACCGAGTATATGGGGGTGTATGCAATTGTATAAACATCATCATCATAAATATTTATAAAAAATATGCAGGATGTATGAAAGACTCACATAGACTGAAAAAAATCATCATAATCATGAGAAGATGAAATAAGTATAATAACACATGTGAGTCATCATATAATTTGTCAAGCACTTTCAGTTCATCAAGAATATCAATTCTCATAGTGTAAATATCATTTAAATCTTTCGAAAGAATAACTTTCACAATTCCACTTTCAAATCACTTCACCGTTCACCATAGATACAAGGAAACATACACACACTGGGAGATCCTATAACCGACCTAAACTATGTGTGCTATATGGAGTCCAACGTACAACCCACGTTGGGGAGAGCCGTCCTATCCTTGCCATCGGAGTAGGACTTCCAATATCAATCCAAAAACACTAGTGATCACTATATAAATCAGCCTCAGGCTCACATCCTACGGGGGCACGTAGTTCTAGGGAAGTAAGGTCACTTTATACATCCCACTCGGTGCTAAAGACTACTCCCGAACTTAGCTCAGAAATTTAAATAAGCCTTAGGCTCACATTAAAGAAAATCCACAATAAACACTTCAACAATTTTCATCGGGAGTCAATTTACTACTCCTTTATCATAATCAATAAAAATGTGGATTTCTTTCACAATCGAGTTCAAAATAATTCATTCACGACCAAAAGGTCAAATCATTCAAAATATCTCAAATATTCAACATCAACGTGCTTTTAACACACACTTTCAAAAAAAACAATTTCCAATGGGGATTCACGACCCAAATATCAAAATCATGATAAATATCGTTCAAGATTCATGCTTTATATCACCACACATGTAAATTCATCTTTCAAAATCATAAATATCAAGATTTTATAATAATCATCATAAGATATGGGTTCATTCTTCAAATTCATAAAAATCAAATAAAAATTATGCCTTTGTAAAGAAAATTACTTTTGGGCACAAGAACGAAAGAGAGTTCTTATTGAAAAACCCCACATACCTTGAGTGATGAACTTTAGATCGATACTCATTTTTGATATGTTAATCGTTCCCTTGAATAATGGTTCTTGGAGTTCTTGAACTAGGAACTTGAAATCTTGAATAAATTTGCAGAATTAATGGTGAACTTTGGAGGTTCTTGAAGTTCTTGAACTAGGAACTTGAAATCTTGAATAAATTTGCAGAATTAATGGTGAACTTTGGAGGTTCTTGAAGTTGGATGTAGGAGCTTAGGGTTTTCTTTTTTAGGGAATTTGATCAAATATAACATATAATGCTTCTAATAGGATTTTATATAGCGTTTGGACGGATTTTGGGTGAGGGGGAATGACCAAAACGCCCCTAAAAAATCAAATAATTTTTGAATCTGTCCTTTGATAGACTGTTTTGATAGTCTGAAGTAGATCAACCATAACATTTTACTTTGATATCCAAATTGGATAAAGCCAATTTCATTAGAAAGAGGACTCTCATATATTTCCGTTGATATATAGTATCTCACCCAGATCATTGTGTACGAGGAGATATGATCGTTTGAAATTGACCCAAAAATTCACTTTTGATAGGATGAAGTAGATCGACTATAACTTTTTGTTCCGATAGACAAATTGGATGAAACCAATTTCATCGGAAAGAGGACTCGCAGAGATTTCCCTTGATATATAGTAGATTACCCAGATCATTATGTATAAGGAGTTATGATTATTTAAAGTTGGAAAAAAATACGTCATGCCTCAGTACTTTTTTTCCTGCACGTTTTACTGTTCACGACTATTCACAGTTCGATCAGAATGTTCATAACTCGTCACTCGGGTGTCCGTTTTGGATGATCCACATATAGGTAGAAATATTATTCGATACTCTATGAAATGGTGGGTCATAATCTAAGACATTTCGCATGAAAAATTATAATTCATTCTAGAAGATATAACCCAACACGTTTACGCATAAAATTTCAACGAAAAATTTCTCGGGGTATTACATTTTTGCCCCAGTTTATTCTTAGAAAATGACTCAACTAAAAGGTACGTATTATAGGAATCAAGGAGGATGATTCGACTAAAAGGTACGTCTTATATGAATCAAGATTCAAGTTAGGAAGTGTGTTACCTAACAAAATGAAAACTGACTTATTCAGACTAGGAAGTGCGCCTCCTAGAGGTTAAATGAAATGACTCGACTAGAAAGTGCGTCTTCTAGGAGTGAAGGTTTAAGTTAGGAAGTGTGTTGCCTAGCAAATGAAAAACTGACTTATTCAGACTAAGAAGTGCATCTCCTGGGGGTCAAATGAAATGACTCAACTAAAAAATACGTCTTCTAGGAGTGAATGTTCAAGTTAGGAAGTGCTTCACCTAACAAATGAAAAACCGACTTATTCAAACTAGGAAGTGTGTCTCCTAGGGATCAAATGAAATGACTCGACTAGAAAGTGCGTCTTCTAGGAGTGATGGTTCAAGTTAGAAAATGTTTCACCTAACAAATGAAAACTGACTTATTCAGACTAGGAAGTGCGTCTCCTAGGGGTTGAATGAAATGACTCAACCAAAATGTGTGTCTTCTAGCAGTGATGGTTCAAGTTAGGAAGTGCATCACCTAATAAATAAATCCTGAATTATCCGGACTAGGAAGTGCGTCTCCTAGGGGTTAAAATGATGAGTTTTTACCATTATTGATTACCAAATTTGTGTAACAGTATTGCCTCTTCCATTTGCAGAAGTGAGAAATTGCAGTTTTTAATAGTTAAGCTTTGAAACCTTTGATATAAAGGTAACACATGTTTTTGTTTCATATAAAGAAAAACTTTTTAATTTAATTTAAAAATACGGTGGTTGATTTGTGGCATTTTGCTATTGAGAAGATCTCTTTCACTTGTCATGCCCCAGCTCCATTGCAAATCATTGATAGGTATTGTTGACTTGTTGTAGTATTGAACTCAAATTCGGACTACTAAAATATTTCGACTCAAATCATATTTCTCTTGCATGATGCCTCAAAATTCAGCTTCAAATACACCTTTTATACTTCTATGAGTCCAAAAACTGTCGGGTGACAATCATTCTTGAATATCTTACTTTATTTTGAAGCATGTTAACTTGGTTCATCGGCCCTTTTACATGCTTTGTGCAATTGAAGGAGTTGGTGGCAAGTTTTGAAGTTCTTTCTCACTTGTTTTGACATAAATTTGACTCAAAAATATGAGAAAGATGACGATATTGATTTTTCATTCGCCAACAAAGACACAAAATAAAAAATAATAATAAAAGGAAAAGAAAAAGGACAATAGACATCTCTTTTCAAAAGCATCAAAAATGAAAACTTATCTGGGTATGGCAGGTGATTTCAGTGATTATGACATGCATTTTGAATTACACAATCAGATTTAGCCGTACTAATAATTTTCAACTTTTACCCACTTATTGATTTTAAAATGGAGCCATTCTTGAACATGCTCCCTCCAGATCACAATCATCCTTTGGCTAGTGACACCTCAATGGATTTTTGCCAACGAGCCGATCTCATTTTCATCATTTTACTTTGTTCACCGTCGCCTTATTTTGCCCAAATAAGTTTTCACCAACAAGACTCTCTCATTTTCAATTTTTTTTTTTTTGAAAATAATGTCTAGCATACGAAACATCATGCACCCTTAACATGTTTAGCCTTGACATTCTCAAAGATTGATCTGAAGGTCTTTCTTTGGTTGTAACTTAGCTTTTGGAAAAGGTTAGAAAGAAAGGGAGGCATGAGGCTCAAAATTTACACAACATTGGGTAAAACATTCAACTTTTGGAATTGATTCTTTTAAAACAAATAAAATTTTGCCCCAGTTTTCTTTCATTCTGGGTAATTTGAATTTTCTTTTGGTTAGACCGAACCCCAGAGTAGGGCTGCCTACGTATCTTTTCATAGCAAGAATCAGGTCAAACTTAGTTCAGGCAAGTCATTCTTTTGCTTTTTCTTCTCTCTTTTTCTTTTTTTAATCGAACTTTGGCTCTCTTGTTTTTCTTTTCTTTGATTTTTCTCTTTTGGGGAGTTTTTCCAACTCCAATTTTTCTTTGACATTTTTTTGTTCATATTTTTTTCTGACTCCATTTTCTTGACTCTTTTTTTTTCGACTTTTTCAAACTCTATTTTGATTCCAAAAGAGGGGTACGAAAGAATATAACACTAAAGCTCAAAAGTGGTAACAAAGGATGACACAACATTTGGGTAGCAGAATGAAATGCCTTCGTCATATCAATCCTTAAAAACACAAGCACATAACATTTAATCTGAGAGTAGAACATGAAGATCATACATATCTTTTCAACATTGATCGTGACTAAGCTATGCACGTGCGTCACTTCTTTTAAGTTTGTGAAATATATATGCCCACTTATATTGTACTTTTCTCTCGATGGGTGACTCGTGCCCTTTTGGATCTACCTTTCTTTTGGTTTTTCTGATAGTGGATACTATATATCCTTCGATCAACCCCATTCAAAATTCTCGACTTGAATCTTCTAATCGATGATCAAGTTATTTTCTGATTCACAAAGTGATTGTCTCAACACATTCAAGTGAGGCTATAACTATGTCCCCAAATACCTGAACACTTACTTATTTTCTTATATGCTTTTTCCTTTCAACTCTTATCTTCTTGGTCAAATGTTTCAGAATTAGATTGGATTTAAAGATTAGTCTGTGAATTCAACATGTATATCACATTACTAGAATCACCATAGAAAGAGCTCTCAAAAGAAAAGAAAGACAATAAAATAATATATAATAAAAAATAAAAAATAAAATAAAAACAAAAGTACATACATTTGTTGACAGAAAGATAGAAGAATTTGAATGGAAATAATAATAAAACAAGACAAGATAGATCCCGAACTCCAACCCTAAAATAATTCGGGTAGTTGAAAGAAAAACAAAACATACCACAAAAACTCCTTCCTCATGAGGGGCGGAGTGACTTTCAAATTGCCGAACATAATATTTTAGTCACTGATTTGTACGTCGGCCTTAGTGGAGTCTCCATAATCATTGCTACATTATTTTTTCCCAACCATTCTGAATTTATCACCGTCAAACTCTCATAAACAGTTTTTTCCCTCTACTCGATTGCAATAATTTTTCAGATGAGCCAAAAGATCATCATGACCTTTGTATATGTCCAACTTTGGTGTTTTGGACTCTAGAGGCAAGTGAACATTGTGAAACATGTACATATCCTTGTAAAAAAAACTCTCTTTTTCTCTCTTAGTATTTGCATGTTTCTTATATTTTGCTCCAAATTTCTCACTTTCCAAGCTATTTCTTCTTATTTCTCACTTTTAATAGCCTACACCAACTCATCTCAGTCCCTATACCATTTTTTGTGGGTCATTTTGCCTATTATTTAGACTTGGTCTTGTATAGGTGAGATGCCAATTTAGCCACAAACCAACCACCTAATATTATTTTGATTTTGGAGAAAACTAATGTGTCAGAGTTCAAAAAAAAATTTTAAGACCATCAAATCCATGAAGGACTGCCTACGTATCTCATTAAGATGAGAATCAGGTGTGCGTAGTTCGTGAAATATATGCTGTAAAAAATTCAGCCTCAAGACCCCTAAAGGTTCAAGACTGTTAAGTTTTGTAAAAACTTAGCCTCATGATCCCTAAAGATTCAGGGCTATTAAGATATATAAAAATTGGACTTAAAATTAGAAAAATAATTATGAAAGTAATCATATTTTCAAAATATTCTCCAATAGATCTATGAATAATTTTTCAAAAGATAGGGTCGTACCCCGAAAAGGGCTTCCTACGTATCTCACTAAAGAGTAATAATCAGACCCTCGTAGTTCATGAAGATCGAAAAACTAGGTTATTAAAATTTTTCTTTTCTTTAAAAAAGAAAAAACTTTTTCTTTGAAAAATGATTCACTAAATGTGACGATAATTTAATCTCTCGCTTTTTAAAGTTGCCTAAAGCCGATCAACAATCAGATAGCCTTCCAAGCAAATGTCAAAGAGCACGTAGGATGCACATGTTGGTCTTTATAAAATAGGTCACCTTTCCTAAACAGACCCTGCCCTATGCTGAGTCCTACTAAGTCAAATGCATATGATGCAAATAAAGCGGCACCTAATAGGGATATACAAATTCTGAGTTTTCAGTTCTTCTAAGTTTAATCCTAATAGAGATAGGTATCTAGACTGGCTTACCCGAGCGAACACTCGAGTTGGGGAGGGATAACTTGGTCGGTAGCGGGGAAAGACCGCCTTCGTTGTCGATCCAAACCCCGCCTAACATGTGTGACTATAATCCTTTATCAGGTGTCTTGACACTTCGGCTATCTCAAAAGAAAGTTAGGATGCATACGCTGCATTCCTTCTATCCTATTTCAGAGACTCAGAAGGGGTGCGCAAGAGAAGACAATTTATAAATACAGTTCAACAATATCAAAGTAGTAAATGAGCAACAAGTAGCACATAAGGACAACAAATACAATAGCAACAATAATTAAAGCAATTATAAGTCAATATAAAAATCTCAAATTCTTATTACTCCCCAGCGGAGTCGCCAGAAATGTCACAACCCTTTTTTTGTCCGAAGGAATCGAAGTCGAAGGGTTTTTCCAATTAAAATGACAATTTTGAATAGGGATTAATTTATTTACAGAGTCGCCACTTGGAATTGAGTTATGGTGTTCCAAGTCACCTTTTTGAATTCCTAATCAAAAGAAAATGACTCTTTATTGTGGTCTGCGAAAACAGAAAACCGAGTAAGAAATTCTGTTGACCGAGGGGAAGGTGTGAGGCACCCCTCGAGTCCCGTGGTTCTAGCACGGTCACTTTTATTGACTTATTTTGACTAAAACTATTTTGATAAATTATGTTTGAAGGCCTAGATTTGCTTATTTATTATACCAAAAATATCTATCTACACCTTTGATATTAAATAAATCGATATAAATTTAATTTTATAGAAAAAAATATTTATCAAGATATGTCATTACATTCTTGAATTTTTAAATGTCTCAAAAAGATGCTTATGCTGCATTCTTAATTGAGACGAATATTTTTTACGTGTCTAAAATTTACTTAACGTTAAAAAAAATTATTCATCATTAATAAATTTGTAATAATTTGTATTTATTATAAATACTATTTAACAATAAAATTAAGCAAAATTCATTTGAAAGGATAAATAATTTAATAAATAATTAATAAACTTCTTTAATTACATTTAACAAAACTAGTATAACGAAGTTAACAAATAAACAAAAAAAAACTAGTATTATTATCTTTCTATTCGTAAATCTCTTCATCACTATTTTTCCTAACCCCTGTACTTCAAATCTTTAGTACCCAAAACAAACAAACAAACAAATTTGACCGTTTTTCTTATTTTCAAACATTCTATTTCCTTCTTTAAAAAAAAATTAATTATTTTTTATTTTCACATGCATGCATGATCTATACAATAATTTGCACGCTAACTAGACAAATAATTTTACATTTTTAAGTGCTAATAACTTTAAAATTATTTCATTTAAAATGCGAATCTAATCTGATCAATATTATTTCGAATCCATGGACGAATTATAAATAAAACAATGAAGTATGAATCACTTAAAAGTAATAAATTAGATGTACTGAATAATATAAAATCCTTCATTCATACTTCAATTCACCATAAAAATAATAGTACAGGGATTGAATAAGAACCTGTATGACGAACTAAACCAAACAAACAAAAAAAAGTTTTTACGTCAAACCAAAAACTCGAACGGAAACTCCAAACCCAACTTATCACTCTCTTTTTTTTGTTTTGTTTTGTTTTTTCCTCACTGAGTCACTTTTTTTTTATATGTTCTCTTCTTCTTTTGTTTTCTTGTTTTTCACTCTCATTTTCTTTTTGCTTCTCTGTCCTTTTCTTTTTGCTTCTCTGTCTATGTATGTGTACTCTTGTTGTCTCCTCTTTTTCTTTGTTTTTTTTTGTTTTTTCTGTGTCTTTTTCTTTTTCTTGTCTCCTCTATATATATGTATTAAATTTTTATACTATTTTTTAAAAAATTCGAACAAAAATAAATAATATCCTAAAATTAACTTCATTTAGTTAATTATTTTTTAACTAAAAATTTATTAAAATAAAATAAGAATTAAAATAATATCAGTTCAAATATAAATATTTAATATCGAGAAATAAATATATTACGCTCGGGGAGGGTCAAAAATGATGTGTCTACACACAGTGTTTAGGAAAATGCCCAATGAACCTCTTGATTGATTTCCACCGATCGAAAGGCATGATTGAATGTTTAGGAATTGTGTTTCATGTTCTTAATGTTAGTTACTTATTTTGACCACAAATTGGTAGCGAAATTGACATTTTTGAGTATTGGACAATTGTTGGACCATAGTCTTAGGTACCAAATCGTGGTACGATGAGGGCGATTTTGGTATCGCGATCATGACTCAGTGGACACGATTGCCAGAATAGAGACTTGTTTGACAAGACTCTAAGATGTTGCGATAGTGACCCAATCAGATTGCGATCGTGACATCTGAGGCCAGTCAAATAGATTGGTCCAACTATTGAGTTGTTATTTCCAAACCAGTCTATGATCCCTAGTCCATTCCTTTAGCTTAATTAAGTCATAAAGCATTATTTCTCCATGTTTATGTTTATTAATAATGTTTTGTGTTTGGATAATAGGTACTCAAAGAAAAATAGTCGATTACGATCACACCCAATTCATGGCCGTTGAATATGAAACTGTTTATTATGAGGATTCTGCAAGGAGAAAGTTACTTCCTGAGAGATGCACATCTATGGTAAATGTGCCTAAAAAGCTCCTAAATTTATATGGGAGGCTCATAGCCACAGGATGGACATGATTTACCTTGGACCAATGCCAAGCTAATGAGCAGTAGGTGAGAGATTTCTACGCAAATCTCAGCATAGTAAAACTCTCTACCCCAGTTTTGTTGATTTGGGGAAAGCAAGTTTATTTTGGGTCCAAACAAATAAATGAAGTGCATGGGGTGCCAAATGTTGACATGAGAGAGTATGAAACCAAAGACTATGCTTTGGGAAGCTGGTTGGTTGAAAATTTGTACACGAGAAGGGAGGTTCCATGGGCTACCACAAAGAATGGGATAACGTTAAATGACTTCACGGCTGAATCTTAGATTCGGTTATCCATTATTTGCAGTCGGTTCTCTCCTTGTACCAACCTGAAAAATATCCCAGTTATGCATGCTCAGATGGTGGCTTACCTCTTGGACAACATTCCTTTGAATGTTGTTTACTTTATGCTCTCAGAGATTTGGTATTTTAAGAACAAAGGAGGCCCAATGCTCAAGTTCCCATCTGTGATTACAGACTTGAGTAAAATTTTTGAGGTTGAGGAGTGTCTGGGAGACACCTTGATATCCCCAAAGACCCCTATTTACCCACTAAAGATCCAGAAAAAGAGTGCACTTGGAAAGACCAAAAAGAGAAAGGTTGACTTAGAAAAGTTGATGAAGGATTATATGCATTCTTGTAGGCCGTCCTCAGCTGGGCTATTCGAGGACCTCTCAGGGCTGGGTTAACCTTCCACCGCTCATCATTTCTATGTTGGTCAGACTGACTATGAGAGATTCCTTAAAGATCATAAAAAGCAGAGGGATACTATATCTAGACTTGAGCGGGCCTATTCTTCATTACCAAGATCCCATCAAAAGCTTCAAGACTCACATGACAAGATAAGAAGAAGGGAGAAAAATAGGAGATAAATTGTTCACCCACATGTGGAAGGGGGTAAAGGGACTGTAGAAGGTCTTAAATCCCAGAGATAGACTTCCTTCCTCGAGAGCAGAGTCAAATGATGAGGACCCAGCTTCATGGTCTGATTATGAGAAGCCAACTACTATTGAGGCCAAAGATGATAAGGATAAGACGGCGAGTGACCCCAGCATTTGATGTGGATTCAGGGAGCCCTTTTTACTCTTTTCATGCTTTATTGATATGCAGTAAGGACACTACTAAATTTTAGCTGGGGGTACTATTTTCGTAGTTATTTTATTTGATGATTTGTTCTGCATGATTTGGATATCTATTTGGATGTTTTTATTTTTACTTGGATGATTTTATTTTATTTTGGGGTTGTAATATTGGGCACCCTAACGGTGCCTACATTTGATGGATTAGTCATTTGCTTTCATTTTTAGATTTGCTTTCATTGTTAGATTTTCATTTCTCTTAATAATAATGTTGGATGAGCATTTCCCTAAGATAGATTAAGTGACGACATTCTTAAAGGAAAATCATTGTGTTTGGAGTTTTAAGCCATAGATGCAGGGAAAGTTTGAGTACCCGTGGCATTGTAGAGTTGGGATCGTTATTTATCCCATGGTGAAGTCTGAGTAGCCAAATGGATTGCCCATGTGAAAGCCTAAATTTGTGATGACAGCTTAGTTGGGTGTTAACGATATTCGTATTGCATGGTGAGATGCAAAAAAAACACTTCTTCTATCCCAAAATTTTTATGAAAATCAAGGACATAGACTTGAATAATTATTGTAACAATGTTTTCCCTCTTTTTACGATTCAAAATTCTTTAGTAGGTAGTGTGGTGTAAATAACTCCTTTTGTCTCTAGTATGGAATGAAATTGAGCCTTCTAGGAAAGTTTGCATGCTGTGTGAGGTGAGCTTAGTTGTTTGATTCTCATACACACTCATTTTATCTAGAACTCTCCCTGTTGGTCTTTCAAGGCTTACCTTGAGTAAACATGGTTGAAAAAATGATCTTAGGCCTTCTTTGTGAACATTGAAAACCACTTGAGCCTAAAAGGCCTACCAATTTTTAAATTGTACCCTTAGTCAACCTCTTGATCCAATGACCATTTATTTGGCAACCAATTTTCATGCCTTAAACCTTTTTGAAAAATGATCCCTCTTTTGAAACCTACCCTCCTTGAACGTGAAAGTATCTACTCGAGGCTAAAAGCCTAAGTTTGGGGTGGTGGATTGTGAAAGAAGGTGATCATAGGCCATAGTATTATAAGTGAATGCCTAGGAGCTATTCATTGAATGAAAAGTGAAAGAAAAAGATCATTAGATGAAAGATAAGCATGATATTTTGCAAAAGATAGAAATGAAAAGAAAATTCTTTTGAAAGATGGGTGAAATAATGTGGTAAAACTAGGCATGTATTTTTGAAGAATAGAAGAAGTGGCCCATGACCCAAGGTTGGATATAGTAGTGTAAAATGTGGAGTTAAAAGATGGTATAGTCACCATTTTCCAAAATATGTATCCTACCCTTCCACGAGCCTACATTACAAACTTAGACAGCCCTTCGGCATCTCACACCTATTGTTTTAGAGTTAACAACAATCAAAAATAAGGGCAAGCATATAGAATGACGCTTGTTTTCATTGAGAAAGTCTTTGTGAGGGTGATTGTTTGTGTTCTAGTCCCTTATTGCACGATAGAAATTATGGTGCGATGCGATTTTCTTTCATAAGGAGGCATGTAAGCTAACCTAGCTTGGTGACATTATCATAATCCGAATTGAGAAAAGAGAGTGTATTTGATTCACTATTGATTGATAGTCATTTATAGAGAGTTAGCGGTTGTTACTTGATTGTTATTAAAAGTCTTGTTCATCATTGAAAGCGTGATTGATTTTTAAGGAAGGGGGTTACGAGAATTATTTCTCCCATTCTTGTGGATAAATTGTTAGTGAGAATCAAGTCCAAAATCATGATGATCATTTAGTGATACAAATGGTCTTATAAGTTGAATAGTCTCATTGAATAAGGAGTAGTGTTGCTTGAGGGCAAGCAAAGTTTTAAGTTAGGGGTGTTGATGAGAGGAAAATTTTCCACTCATCTATATGTAAATCTGTGCACACTACGATAAAATAATTGTGTATATAAGGTTAATTCTTTGGAATATGTTTTAGCCTGATTCTTATCTTAATAAAATATGTAGGCAACCCTGTATTAGGGTTCAATTTTTTCTATGTAATTGAATAATTTCTCCCATATTCAAATTGGGGCAATTTTCTATAACAGTTTGAAGACGCTCTCCGAAGGTTTTCAAAGAGTGCAAAAAATAACTTCTCAAATCTAAATCTCAATGACGTTAGTGCTTAGCCGACCGACCTCCAGATACTTACCCAATTTTGATTCAACAATACCCATCTTCTTCTTTCGAATGTCATAAACTATTAAATTTATGGCGTATCGATCCTTACTTTCAAAAAAAAAGGTTCAACACTCTTTAAGTTATAACAATCCTACCAACTGCGGCAAAATAATGCCATAACTTCTTCAATGTCTGAACTTCTCAATCTTATCAACATACTGAAGTAGTGTCAAATATTTTCTCACGATTGACATCTATTCATCCTCTCGATTTTCTGATAGGGGTAATTTTAGTGCCATAAGCAGCTCCTTCCTGGTCGCATTTCACATCATTTTCAAGAATGACCACCACTTCTTGACAATCATACATGCCACATACAAATTTACAAATTCATGTGAACTACACAATATCTAATTTTTGTTTTCACAAGATAGGTGGGTAACCCTTTTTTGGGTTCGGTCCCATTCTTTTCCTAAAAAGAATTTAGAATTTTGACTTGGTTGGTACCAATACAATTAGGAGTGTCAACAAGAAAGAACAAATTGGTATAAAGGAGAGGACCGACTTCATGGTAAACCATAGATTCTTGTGATACTTTTTACTCACACAAGAGTAACACTTGAAAAATTCTCTTGCATACACTAAGGAAAGAACGAAGCCAACCTCATCTTTTCATATGAATTATGTGGTGAGATTTAGATTAATTTATTGCATTGTTTTGTTGATCTGAAACTTGGCTTAAATGTCTGTTGAGAAGGAATTTTGAGTTACACTTGATTTAGGAAAGGATTATAGGCCTTCTTTAACCCGATTGTGCCTTCCACATCCCACAAAATGATATTAATCCCACAAAATGACATTAATCCCTAGCATTTTCCCTTTTGATCCTAAAACCCTTTTTTGGACAACCGGATCTGAGCCTATACTTTTTTGAGTTCTTAGATGCATCATCCCTCTATTGGCCTACCTTCTTTATTGCACTAAATATGTGCAAATTGCTAATGGAGATTCAAGATCAAAGCTTCCAAAGGAAAGGGATATATAGTCCCCGAAGAATAAAAATAGAAAGATGATTTCA